>NW_027258056.1:0-172732 GCF_045791955.1 Oncorhynchus clarkii lewisi | reverse complement strand
GACAGCGGCTGCCTCTTCCGGAAGGTCAGGGTCCCCGCTGACATCCTGCAGCACTCTGCCAGTCTGCGAGTACAGGTACTCCACTCCGAGGAGTTCCCCTATGAAATAAAAAAAATAAAAAGCAGAGTAGAGAAGTGTTAATGGGATGTAATTAATGCAACTGATGTAAATGTTCATTCTCTTACTTGACTTACCTGTGTACTCACTAGGCTTGGTGTAGTCCTTAACCTGTTCCTTGCCAAGCACCCTTTCGCTGCTAAGGTTAAGGATGCTTGCAATAAACAATGATCAACCACAGAAAAGTATTAATCCGCCAGTCTCTGAATTGTTGCAATAGCATGTCTTTTTTTTACCAACACAAAAGGTCAAGTATAATTACCTCTGAATCAGAGGAGTGGTCAGGGTGAGGAGAACTGTGTCGACCAGGGGCCTCAGGAGAGCTTCCGTCTTCAGGGGCGGTGGGACTGGATGGCCCAGACCTGGGTGCGTCAGCGGGTTCCCCTGACAGAGGTGCCGCCGAGCTGGAGGACGGGGCGCTCATACGAGGGACATGAGGGATGTGGACTGTCTGGTCTACATCCTCCTCCTGAAAGCCCTCGTCCTCCTCGTCGAGCTGCTCGACAGCGGCTGCCTCTTCCGGAAGGTCAGGGTCCCCGCTGACATCCTGCAGCACTCTGCCAGTCTGCGAGTACAGGTACTCCACTCCGAGGAGTTCCCCTATGAAATAAAAAAAATAAAAAGCAGAGAAGTGTTAATGGGATGTAATTAATGCAACTGATGTAAATGTTCATTCTCTTACTTGACTTACCTGTGTACTCGCTAGGCTTGGTGTAGTCCTTAACCTGTTCCTTGCCAAGCACCCTTTCGCTGCTAAGGTTAAGGATGCTTGCAATAAACAATGATCAACCACAGAAAAGTATTAATCCGCCAGTCTCTGAATTGTTGCAATAGCATGTATTTTTTTTACCAACACAAAAGGTCAAGTATAATTACCTCTGAATCAGAGGAGTGGTCAGGGTGAGGAGAACTGTGTCGACCAGGGGCCTCAGGAGAGCTTCCGTCTTCAGGGGCGGTGGGACTGGATGGCCCAGACCTGGGTGCGTCAGCGGGTTCCCCTGACAGAGGTGCCGCCGAGCTGGAGGACGGGGCGCTCATACGAGGGACATGAGGGATGTGGACTGTCTGGTCTACATCCTCCTCCTGAAAGCCCTCGTCCTCCTCGTCGAGCTGCTCGACAGCGGCTGCCTCTTCCGGAAGGTCAGGGTCCCCGCTGACATCCTGCAGCACTCTGCCAGTCTGCGAGTACAGGTACTCCACTCCGAGGAGTTCCCCTATGAAATAAAAAAAATAAAAAGCAGAGTAGAGAAGTGTTAATGGGATGTAATTAATGCAACTGATGTAAATGTTCATTCTCTTACTTGACTTACCTGTGTACTCGCTAGGCTTGGTGTAGTCCTTAACCTGTTCCTTGCCAAGCACCCTTTCGCTGCTAAGGTTAAGGATGCTTGCAATAAACAATGATCAACCACAGAAAAGTATTAATCCGCCAGTCTCTGAATTGTTGCAATAGCATGTATTTTTTTTACCAACACAAAAGGTCAAGTATAATTACCTCTGAATCAGAGGAGTGGTCAGGGTGAGGAGAACTGTGTCGACCAGGGGCCTCAGGAGAGCTTCCGTCTTCAGGGGCGGTGGGACTGGATGGCCCAGACCTGGGTGCGTCAGCGGGTTCCCCTGACAGAGGTGCCGCCGAGCTGGAGGACGGGGCGCTCATACGAGGGACATGAGGGATGTGGACTGTCTGGTCTACATCCTCCTCCTGAAAGCCCTCGTCCTCCTCGTCGAGCTGCTCGACAGCGGCTGCCTCTTCCGGAAGGTCAGGGTCCCCGCTGACATCCTGCAGCACTCTGCCAGTCTGCGAGTACAGGTACTCCACTCCGAGGAGTTCCCCTATGAAATAAAAAAAATAAAAAGCAGAGAAGTGTTAATGGGATGTAATTAATGCAACTGATGTAAATGTTCATTCTCTTACTTGACTTACCTGTGTACTCGCTAGGCTTGGTGTAGTCCTTAACCTGTTCCTTGCCAAGCACCCTTTCGCTGCTAAGGTTAAGGATGCTTGCAATAAACAATGATCAACCACAGAAAAGTATTAATCCGCCAGTCTCTGAATTGTTGCAATAGCATGTATTTTTTTTACCAACACAAAAGGTCAAGTATAATTACCTCTGAATCAGAGGAGTGGTCAGGGTGAGGAGAACTGTGTCGACCAGGGGCCTCAGGAGAGCTTCCGTCTTCAGGGGCGGTGGGACTGGATGGCCCAGACCTGGGTGCGTCAGCGGGTTCCCCTGACAGAGGTGCCGCCGAGCTGGAGGACGGGGCGCTCATACGAGGGACATGAGGGATGTGGACTGTCTGGTCTACATCCTCCTCCTGAAAGCCCTCGTCCTCCTCGTCGAGCTGCTCGACAGCGGCTGCCTCTTCCGGAAGGTCAGGGTCCCCGCTGACATCCTGCAGCACTCTGCCAGTCTGCGAGTACAGGTACTCCACTCCGAGGAGTTCCCCTATGAAATAAAAAAAATAAAAAGCAGAGTAGAGAAGTGTTAATGGGATGTAATTAATGCAACTGATGTAAATGTTCATTCTCTTACTTGACTTACCTGTGTACTCGCTAGGCTTGGTGTAGTCCTTAACCTGTTCCTTGCCAAGCACCCTTTCGCTGCTAAGGTTAAGGATGCTTGCAATAAACAATGATCAACCACAGAAAAGTATTAATCCGCCAGTCTCTGAATTGTTGCAATAGCATGTATTTTTTTTACCAACACAAAAGGTCAAGTATAATTACCTCTGAATCAGAGGAGTGGTCAGGGTGAGGAGAACTGTGTCGACCAGGGGCCTCAGGAGAGCTTCCGTCTTCAGGGGCGGTGGGACTGGATGGCCCAGACCTGGGTGCGTCAGCGGGTTCCCCTGACAGAGGTGCCGCCGAGCTGGAGGACGGGGCGCTCATACGAGGGACATGAGGGATGTGGACTATCCTCCTCCTGAAAGCCCTCGTCCTCCTCGACGAGCTGCTCGACAGCGGCTGCCTCTTCCGGAAGGTTAGGGTCCCCGCTGACATCCTGCAGCACTCTGCCAGTCTGCGAGTACAGGTACTCCACTCCGAGGAGTTCCCCTATGAAATAAAAAAAATAAAAAGCAGAGTAGAGAAGTGTTAATGGGATGTAATTAATGCAACTGATGTAAATGTTCATTCTCTTACTTGACTTACCTGTGTACTCGCTAGGCTTGGTGTAGTCCTTAACCTGTTCCTTGCCAAGCACCCTTTCGCTGCTAAGGTTAAGGATGCTTGCAATAAACAATGATCAACCACAGAAAAGTATTAATCCGCTAGTCTCTGAATTGTTGCAATAGCATGTATTTTTTTTACCAACACAAAAGGTCAAGTATAATTACCTCTGAATCAGAGGAGTGGTCAGGGTGAGGAGAACTGTGTCGACCAGGGGCCTCAGGAGAGCTTCCGTCTTCAGGGGCGGTGGGACTGGATGGCCCAGACCTGGGTGCGTCAGCGGGTTCCCCTGACAGAGGTGCCGCCGAGCTGGAGGACGGGGCGCTCATACGAGGGACATGAGGGATGTGGACTATCCTCCTCCTGAAAGCCCTCGTCCTCCTCGACGAGCTGCTCGACAGCGGCTGCCTCTTCCGGAAGGTTTAGGGTCCCCGCTGACATCCTGCAGCACTCTGCCAGTCTGCGAGTACAGGTACTCCACTCCGAGGAGTTCCCCTATGAAATAAAAAAAATAAAAAGCAGAGTAGAGAAGTGTTAATGGGATGTAATTAATGCAACTGATGTAAATGTTCATTCTCTTACTTGACTTACCTGTGTACTCGCTAGGCTTGGTGTAGTCCTTAACCTGTTCCTTGCCAAGCACCCTTTCGCTGCTAAGGTTAAGGATGCTTGCAATAAACAATGATCAACCACAGAAAAGTATTAATCCGCCAGTCTCTGAATTGTTGCAATAGCATGTATTTTTTTTACCAACACAAAAGGTCAAGTATAATTACCTCTGAATCAGAGGAGTGGTCAGGGTGAGGAGAACTGTGTCGACCAGGGGCCTCAGGAGAGCTTCCGTCTTCAGGGGCGGTGGGACTGGATGGCCCAGACCTGGGTGCGTCAGCGGGTTCCCCTGACAGAGGTGCCGCCGAGCTGGAGGACGGGGCGCTCATACGAGGGGAGGGACATGAGGGATGTGGACTGTCTGGTCTACATCCTCCTCCTGAAAGCCCTCGTCCTCCTCGTCGAGCTGCTCGACAGCGGCTGCCTCTTCCGGAAGGTCAGGGTCCCCGCTGACATCCTGCAGCACTCTGCCAGTCTGCGAGTACAGGTACTCCACTCCGAGGAGTTCCCCTATGAAATAAAAAAAATAAAAAGCAGAGTAGAGAAGTGTTAATGGGATGTAATTAATGCAACTGATGTAAATGTTCATTCTCTTACTTGACTTACCTGTGTACTCACTAGGCTTGGTGTAGTCCTTAACCTGTTCCTTGCCAAGCACCCTTTCGCTGCTAAGGTTAAGGATGCTTGCAATAAACAATGATCAACCACAGAAAAGTATTAATCCGCCAGTCTCTGAATTGTTGCAATAGCATGTATTTTTTTTACCAACACAAAAGGTCAAGTATAATTACCTCTGAATCAGAGGAGTGGTCAGGGTGAGGAGAACTGTGTCGACCAGGGGCCTCAGGAGAGCTTCCGTCTTCAGGGGCGGTGGGACTGGATGGCCCAGACCTGGGTGCGTCAGCGGGTTCCCCTGACAGAGGTGCCGCCGAGCTGGAGGACGGGGCGCTCATACGAGGGATGTGGACTGTCTGGTCTACATCCTCCTCCTGAAAGCCCTCGTCCTCCTCGTCGAGCTGCTCGACAGCGGCTGCCTCTTCCGGAAGGTCAGGGTCCCCGCTGACATCCTGCAGCACTCTGCCAGTCTGCGAGTACAGGTACTCCACTCCGAGGAGTTCCCCTATGAAATAAAAAAAATAAAAAGTAGAGTAGAGAAGTGTTAATGGGATGTAATTAATGCAACTGATGTAAATGTTCATTCTCTTACTTGACTTACCTGTGTACTCACTAGGCTTGGTGTAGTCCTTAACCTGTTCCTTGCCAAGCACCCTTTCGCTGCTAAGGTTAAGGATGCTTGCAATAAACAATGATCAACCACAGAAAAGTATTAATCCGCCAGTCTCTGAATTGTTGCAATAGCATGTATTTTTTTTACCAACACAAAAGGTCAAGTATAATTACCTCTGAATCAGAGGAGTGGTCAGGGTGAGGAGAACTGTGTCGACCAGGGGCCTCAGGAGAGCTTCCGTCTTCAGGGGCGGTGGGACTGGATGGCCCAGACCTGGGTGCGTCAGCGGGTTCCCCTGACAGAGGTGCCGCCGAGCTGGAGGACGGGGCGCTCATACGAGGGACATGAGGGATGTGGACTGTCTGGTCTACATCCTCCTCCTGAAAGCCCTCGTCCTCCTCGTCGAGCTGCTCGACAGCGGCTGCCTCTTCCGGAAGGTCAGGGTCCCCGCTGACATCCTGCAGCACTCTGCCAGTCTGCGAGTACAGGTACTCCACTCCGAGGAGTTCCCCTATGAAATAAAAAAAATAAAAAGCAGAGTAGAGAAGTGTTAATGGGATGTAATTAATGCAACTGATGTAAATGTTCATTCTCTTACTTGACTTACCTGTGTACTCGCTAGGCTTGGTGTAGTCCTTAACCTGTTCCTTGCCAAGCACCCTTTCGCTGCTAAGGTTAAGGATGTGCTGCAGGTGGCCACTGTAGGAGAGCAGGGGCTTCCTGTTCTTCCCCTCCACTGCTGCCTGCGCACGGTCCTTGTTCCACCTCATCAGTCCATCCATCAGGAATGCCTGGAAATGCATTGCATTTGCCCTGGTACCTGAGAGAACAATGCACGATTAGGGTGGGAGAGCTGTTGCTGTTAACATTAAACATTAAGCATTACTTTAAGCTCCACAATGACAATTACCTGGGATGAACCGGTTGAGGTGGAGATGGAATGACTCCAAGGATGTGGAGCCCCGTGCGCAGTGATAAACCGGCAACATCACGCCGCTCTTGGTGTTTTGCCGGTCTCGGTGTACAGCTGTACACCGGGTGGGTCCTGTATGCAGTGGAGGTGGCGCCTCTGCTCTTTCCAGATCGCCTGGATGCGGATGGAGTCCAGCAACGGGATGCCCAGGGTGTCGACCCCCTTCTCGCTGTTGAAGGTCTCGAGGAGAAGGAATTCGGTCACCGCAGCTCCACGCGTATGACGCCGACAGCAATCTCCTTCCTGCCGATCTTCCTCGAAACCTCTGCCTCGGTGAGGCCGACCATCCCGTGCTTCCCCTCCAGCTCAGACCTCTTGGCCTCCAGCAGTCGGCAGACATCGCCTGCATCCCACTCAAAGATGCAGGCTGACAGCTGCCGCATGAAGGGACCGTAGAGCTGGTGGCTCTCAGTGGTGACACCTGACGCAAACCGCCGCATCAGGTGCCAGATGTCCAGCCGAACCACCAGCTGGTCCCAGTCATTGTACATGGCAGCTGTCTTTGATCCGCCAAAGCTGGAGCAGCAGTCTCGGTCCACGTACATGAGCTGGGGGGGGGCGCCACCCCGGCGAGCCGGTACCGTTCCATGAGACCAGCCGCCATGGGGAGCAGGCCCTCGCCCTCACCGGCAGTGAGGACACTGACGAGGACCTGCCCATGCTCGTTACCGACGTTGGTAACCCAGGCGGCTGTGTCTGCAGCGGTACCCGCAAGCTTTTTAGTCACCTGGAGACAAACACACAAAGACAGAAAGGTAAAGACATTATTTAAATATAGAGATAAAAATAAAAATCAGACATGACTCATCTTCACATTTTTAAGTGAAAACTCACCTTCTTGGTAGAGTCCATCTTTAAGATGGACCCAAAGACGGAGGTGACCCTGGCCTTCACCTCGTCCAGCCGCGATAGCACGTCATGGCTGTAGACTGTCAGAAGCCAGACGGGTGAGGGCATCTCCGGTGGATCAGTGAACTGCCGCCCAATGCCAGAAACTGCTTGCACTCCCCGAGGTACCGTATACAACTACGCATCAAGGACTCGCTGTGACTTTCACACAGCTTGCTGTAGGTCTGTGACGCACTGTTCCCCAAAGTGCGCGACCTCAGCATCCTCACAACCCGCAGGTCACAGGACAGCCAAGAGAGTGAGTGAGAGTGAGTGTGAGAGAAAGCATATGAATGACATGCATTCATTTAACTTCATTACTAACTAACAAAACCTTGTGAACTTACTTGTATGTCAATATTGCTGGAAACTGGCAGCGATGCCGAGCGTCCAGCTGACTGACAAGGTCCCGTGACCACCCCGCGACCTCCTTCTTACACCGGCCGCATTCCAGGTACTCAGTGGCCATGAGATACCAGCGGTCGATGTCCAAGACCCTCCGGATGGTCTTGTAGAGCCCAGCCTTGCACAGTGTGCCTCTGCACCCAGACTGGGGACATGCCAGCTTGTATGCCCATATACGTACGGGCATCCAAAGGAACAGCTGACATGCGAAGAAGGGGTCGGGGGATGCGGGTGGCTGATTGTAGATCGGCCGTGGTTGGGGAGGGTTCCACCACGTGACCAGGTCAGTGGTGAGTGTCGACCTCCCAAAGCTGTTCCTGGTGAACAGCGTGCGGCCGATCCACCGCTGCTGCTCCTTGGTGAGAGATGAACGCCAACTCTCTGGAAGCAGCAGCTGAGTGAGAGGAGAGAGTGATGGGGGAGAAGGGATGGTAATGTTTCAGAGAAACGGACAGGGAGAGAGTATGCAGGAGACAAGACAACTGTGTCCAATGTTTAATATCTTAACAATGTGGAGTAATTACAGTTGATGAATTTACCTCAGCACTTTCTGAGGCGGGCCTTGGAGGCAGGAAGGACTGCCGGGGCAAATCCTCCTCTTCGCTCCGCCCTAGTAGGGCAGGAGCAGGGGCCGGGTCAGGAACCGGGGCTCGGTCATTTGGAGGCAGAGGCCGAGGGAGCGATGGGTGGAGCTGTAGGGATACGGCTTTTGCAGTGACACAGAAATAAATAGGTTAAATGAATGAATAAATGCTTCCATGAATGAACAGAGAAAGTTAATAGCACAATTCCAACATGCCCAGATGAATATCAATCAGTGATAGGATGTAACAAAATAATTAAATGAGTGTTGGTCAAGTTTGAGTGTAAAACTTACATGAAATTAGTGATTAAAATGGAAAATAGAAAGTCATGATTACGTGACATACAGGATGACAGCTACATGCAGGATGACAGCCACAACATGCAGGATGACAGCCACAACATGCAGGATGACAGCCACAACATACAGGATGACAGCCACAACATACAGGATGACAGCCACAACATACAGGATGACAGCCACAACATACAGGATGACAGCCACAACATACAGGATGACAGCCACAACATACAGGATGACAGCCACAGGATGACAGCCACAACATACAGGATGACAGCCACAGTGGCAAGGTAAGATATTTAATAGTGCATACATGCAGTGACTCTCCTCTAAAACCCAGATGACTCTTACCAATACATTTCCTTGGGCTGATGATAGGGAAAAATATTTAAAACAATTTAATACATGTCAGCAAAAACTTGAACTGAATAATTATCAAATGTCCTATGTCAATTAATAGTGATGTAAAAACATACATGTGTCTATGTCAGCAGCTGCTTTGACCAGCTCTGCGTCTGATATATCTGTTGGTGGCAGTGCTGGTCGAGGGAAAGACACCCCTATATCACGTGGAGAGAGAAAGGATTGTGAGCTACACAGCTTATCGAAACATTTTTATTTTTATCTTACATGTGAAACTAGACACTCACCTTGAACTGCAGGCTGAGAAGCAATGAGTTTCTTCATCTTCGCCTGCAGTTCACCTGGGGCGAGAGAGCGCCTTGCACCTGGGAAAAGCAATTCAAACATTATTTCAGGCACTCAGACAGAGAGGTTACTCTAAACAATATCTCAGAACCATAAAAAACAGCACCTTGGGGGCCCTCTCTCCCATTCAACCTACACACTCACATAACACAAGTCTGTCAATCACTCTTTTGGACCCCAACCTCCATTATAGAGGTTCCAGAGACATTTCCAAATCCTCCCCTTCCCCTGATTTCAACCCTGACCACAACCCTAACCTTAACCCGTACCCTAATTTGGGTTCGTATCCTGCTCCTGTCCATAATCCAACCCCTAACCCCTAACCAAAACCCCACCGCTAACCCTACCCCTAATCCTAATCATAACCCTAACCCTCCTAGAACAGATTTTGAAATTGACCCCTCTCGGAACCACAATCTTCTTTCCTCCTCTCATTCCCCTTCTGAGCAGCAGACAATCCTCATCCCCCTAGTTACTACATTCTCACATAGGATCAGACCGTTACATCAGGTGTTCAAACACAATTTTTCCATCACCCAACAGGCATACACACCCCTCGAGCCGTATAGAATAATCTCAGCATTTAGGAGGAATAAGAGCCTCAAAGACATCCTCATCCAAGCTAAATACAGTACCCCCAACCACCCAAACGGCCCACTTCAGACCAAGAAAATGCATTTCAAACTCATACAGCAAGACCTCCACTCCAGATTTAGACTCCATTTCACTCTACACTCCAAATGTCATATGTGTATAATCACTTGCACATTTGACAAAAAACACTACATTGGGGAAACCCAGTATACAATAGAAAATAGACAAACAACATTCTATACAATATCAAACGTGCCCATTTACACACAGAACTAGTGACTCATTTCCAGGATCACCCCATCACTTACATCAATATATCAGGATTACAGTCGTGTTCTGGGTGGACCAGTGGGCGGCGAAAAGTGGATAAGAGACCTAGGATAAGAGACAGTGGATAAGAGACCTAGGTAGGTGGAGTGCACCCCCTTTCCACGTGTCAGAGATGGAAGTGGACCAACCAATTCAAACCTAGAACCCTGACCCCCCTAACCCTAAACCTAATCCCTAACCTCTAGCCCAAACACTGGAGCAGTTACACCAACTTCGGAGGACACAAATCACTGGAAACAACTAAAAAAAAAAAAAAAAAAAAAAAGTTTCCAGACCCGTATCTCCCATTCCCCAAGTGGACGAAAACACGGCAAAAATCTACCGCATACACAGGATCCCAAATGTACAAAAACGCGATGGTAAGCGGGACAAAGTAGTAAGCCACCACAAGACCTCAAACTTCACAATTTCCATTTTCGACAGATAAAGTTCATTATAAACATACCAGCTGCGTGCTTGCAGACGCGATAAAGACACGCAGGTTAAAATATCAAAACAAAATATGTGACCAATGGCATTAAATTGGAGACAGGCCGAAAAGCTTGAAACATGTATGGCAATTTAGCGAGTTAACCCGCTAGCTAATTTGTCCTGTGATATAAACATTGCGTTATTTTTTTACCTGAATTACACAAATTCCTCTACTCCGACAATTAATCCACACATAAACCGGTCAACTGAAACGTTTCTAGTCATCCCTCCTTCTTCATCTTTGAATTTATATGGTAATTGCCAGTAAAACACAAATCAGTTCTTCAATCAACCACGTCCTTTAATCAACCACGTGAGTGAGGAGATATCACGTGCATAGGCAGAAATCCCAGGGGGGACACGACCCCCCTATCCTGGGAAAAATATGATTCCCCCCCCCAATATATCACTGTAAACATATCTATGTAATTTCAATAATATGAATGAACGCAATGAAAGCACTTATGCTGATTATAGACACTTAATAGCGCGTTTTTAAGTTTCAAAAGATTGCGACCCCCGCCCTTTGCCTCACAATGGTTTGATCCACTGCAGGTCATTAGTTTTGTTGGAAGCGACTACCAGCAGCTAGCTAACTAACTAACTACCAGCAAACCATCGCTAGCGGTCTTCAGCGCGGAAAGCTCTCGCCAGTTCGAACAACGCGACTCTAACCAGAGCATAACGGACCTATTATTATTTATTTTTTTTATCCCCGGATTACCACCGGATTCCCACCGCAAACGGAACATTTTCAGATGGGTCTTCACAACTAGCTAACTGCAACCCCGGATGATTACTCCTGGCTAGCGTTTCCATCCATTTAGCTTTGAAGCTAGCCCGGCCAGAGCCCATGTGCTACCACCGAAGCATACTCCTGGGCTACAATATCCGGACCCACGACAGGTCTATCGATGTCACCGCATGAAGAGGCATAAACAGACTCACCCCATCGCGACGTCCCCCAAAGGCTAACTTTCTAGCCCTTGCTATCTCCTTGCTTGCTAATTCGGCCTGCTAACTGCTAGCTTGTTTAGCCCCGGTCCGCTAACTGCTACCTTGTTAAGCCCCGGCCTACTAACTGTTAGCTTGTTAGCACAGGCCTGCTAACCGTCTGACTCAACGGACCAAATATTTACTTTCAATCTCTTTTCGATTTTTAATTTGATTATACCTTCCGGTAACCTGCCTCACCCAATGTGATACGGAATCGCTATTATTTTTAATTTTTAGAACACATTCAAGAACCTCCAGAAGCTAACTAGCTACAAGCTATTTAATCATTGTTAGCCACTGCTAGCGGCCTTTACCTTCTCGCCGGCCTTTACCTACTCGCCAGTCTAGCTTCTCTGCCCCGCACACCGCTGCCCCCTGGACACTGATCACGTGGCTACATAGCTGATGCATGCTGGACTGTCCATCAATCACGGTACTCCATTTTGCTTGTTTATGTTTTATCTGTCGGCCCCAGCCGCACTCAGGTGGTAATTTCGCTTAATTTGCAAAGAAATCCACATTAAGGACTATAAATGTGATGAAATATGACATTAACACCTCTAGCCAACCGCATTTTTTTTTTTTTACTACAGAGGCTACCCGAACTGTGTAATTTAACAGCATCTGTAGATCGCTAGCTACTGTAGCTATAGTATAGTGTGCTGCATGCTGTGGGCAGGCAAGTTAGCATTGTCTATCAAATATTTTTCTGACAGAAATGGATAATATCCGATGTATATTGCAAAGAAATGAAAATAATCAACTAGTAAAATGTGATGAAATATGACATTAACACCTCTAGCCAACCGAATTGTTTGACTACAGGAGCTACCCGAACTGTGTCCTTTAACAACATCTGTAGATCGCTAGCTACTGTAAACAAGGTTTACAAAAACGCAAAAGTTTATTTGACTGCTGACAACCCTATAAAACCTTAGCTAACATCTATATCAACTCAAACTTGGAATTGTATACTGTTTAATTGTCTATTTTTCTTCGTTTTTTGATGGCATGCGTTTGAAGTGTATGTAGTTGGATGCATTGTATGATATGTGACAACATGATTGTCATTGGGGCAAACGTGGCTTTCTATGATTTTAACTAAACTGAATTTAACTGCATATGAGCTAATAATCAACCTAACCCGGCACCCCCCTCCACACCACTGATATCGTCCTATACCCCCCCCCCCCTCACTGCTGTCCTCCTCCTTATCAAGCAAACGTAAGTTCCTTTATATGTATCTAATACTGTTATGCTGTTACTTGTCACTGCACTCCTCAGTCATGATAATAGTATTTTTCTTGCCTCCTAAGATGGAAAATCCTAGTTTCCGGTTCACGCCGTCACAGGAGTTGGTCCTCAAGGCCACCATGCAGGCAGTTAAAGTGGCCGCTGACGGCCCCCCTGCTTCTGGTGCCCAGGGCCCTCCTGTGAGGGCTAAGAAGTGGGAGGAAGTGGAAGCAGAGGCTCGAGCCCGTGTCGTCTCCGAGGGAGGTGACCCCGGTGCAGAGATGGTCGTCCTGAGCCGGTGCACGGTTCAGTTCGGCAAGTACCGGGGTCAGACCTTCAAGTGGATGATGGAGAACGACGTGGGCTACATGATGCACCTGGTAACGGTGCATCAGAAGGAGAGGGAGCGAGCGCGCAGTGTTTCCCAGCATCCCCTGATGGCCAACAAGGACGCCTTGACTCGTGCGCCTATCCGGCCTTCGCTGCGATGGTCAGGTTCAACCGGGCACACGAGGAAGCTAAAGTCCTGTCCTCCCAGCCAGGTGAGTTTGTTTAATTCTTCTCATTGTATGTAAGATGTAACTCTTTTGCTCTGACAGTTAATTGGTTCACGTGCTGATTTCAGGCCAGGAGGGCAAGGCCCTTGTCGGCATTGGGAAGTACAAGTGGGACACGCTGCAGGACCTGTATGAGGCTACGGGTGCAGACAGGATAAAGTAAGGGGCGAGCGTCTTTTGTGTTTTCTATGTTCATGTCAGTGTTTTTTATGCACCATTTTACATCTGAAATGTTCCCTCTGCTGTGTCTCACACAGATATGTCAGGAGCATGAGGACGCAGACACCCCGTTATCCTGGGAGTGCGATGGCCGCCTTGATTGATTACATTCAGCGCAGAGACCAGGAGGGGGTAGCTGCTGTGGCCGGGCCCGCCGCAGCCAGCACCATCCCCGCCAGTAACACCCGGCCCAACAGTGCGGCTTACGTAAGTGTTACATATCTTAAAGGAAAATATAATTCTACTTGTTCCACACAGTTGGAAATGGTGACATATTTGCTGTTTTGTTTTCAAAGGCCTCTTGGTCCTGCGATCTCTGCGTTCCTTTCAAGGCGCTCTCTCGCCCCAGGTGAACTGCAGGCGAAGATGAAGAAACTCATTGCTTCTCAGCCTGCAGTTCAAGGTGAGTGTCTAGTTTCACATGTAAGATAAAAATAAAAATGTTTCGATAAGCTGTGTAGCTCACAATCCTTTCTCTCTCCACGTGATATAGGGGTGTCTTTCCCTCGACCAGCACTGCCACCAACAGATATATCAGACGCAGAGCTGGTCAAAGCAGCTGCTCACATAGACACATGTATGTTTTTACATCACTATTAATTGACATAGGACATTTGATAATTATTCAGTTCAAGTTTTTGCTGACATGTATTAAAGTGTTTTAAATATTTTTCCCTATCATCAGCCCAAGGAAATGTATTGGTAAGAGTCATCTGGGTTTTAGAGGAGAGTCACTGCATGTATGCACTATAAAATATCTTACCTTGCCACTGTAGCTGTCATCCTGTATGTTGTGGCTGTCATCCTGTATGTTGTGGCTGTCATCCTGTATGTTGTGGCTGTCATCCTGTATGTTGTGGCTGTCATCCTGTATGTTGTGGCTATCATCCTGTATGTTGTGGCTGTCATCCTGTATGTTGTGGCTGTCATCCTGCATGTTGTGGCTGTCATCCTGCATGTAGCTGTCATCCTGTATGTCACGTAATCATGACTTTCTATTTTCCATTTTAATCACTAATTTCATGTAAGTTTTACACTCAAACTTGACCAACACTCATTTAATTATTTTGTTACATCCTATCACTGATTGATATTCATCTGGGCATGTTGGAATTGTGCTATTAACTTTCTCTGTTCATTCATGGAAGCATTTATTCATTCATTTAACCTATTTATTTCTGTGTCACTGCAAAAGCCGTATCCCTACAGCTCCACCCATCGCTCCCTCGGCCTCTGCCTCCAAATGACCGAGCCCCGGTTCCTGACCCGGCCCCTGCTCCTGCCCTACTAGGGCGGAGCGAAGAGGAGGATTTGCCCCGGCAGTCCTTCCTGCCTCCAAGGCCCGCCTCAGAAAGTGCTGAGGTAAATTCATCAACTGTAATTACTCCACATTGTTAAGATATTAAACATTGGACACAGTTGTCTTGTCTCCTGCATACTCTCTCCCTGTCCGTTTCTCTGAAACATTACCATCCCTTCTCCCCCATCACTCTCTCCTCTCACTCAGCTGCTGCTTCCAGAGAGTTGGCGTTCATCTCTCACCAAGGAGCAGCAGCGGTGGATCGGCCGCACGCTGTTCACCAGGAACAGCTTTGGGAGGTCGACACTCACCACTGACCTGGTCACCCTGGTGACCAGCTTTGGGAGGTCGACCTGGTCACTGACCAACCCTCCCCAACCACGGCCGATCTACAATCAGCCCCCGCATCCCCCGACCCCTTCTTCGCATGTCAGCTGTTCCTTTGGATGCCCGTACGTATATGGGCATACAAGCTGACATGTCCCCAGTCTGGGTGCAGAGGCACACTGTGCAAGGCTGGGCTCTACAAGACCATCCGGAGGGTCTTGGACATCGACCGCTGGTATCTCATGGCCACTGAGTACCTGGAATGCGGCCGGTGTAAGAAGAAGGTCGCGTGGTGGTCACGGGACCTTGTCAGTCAGCTGGACGCTCGGCATCGCTGCCAGTTTCCAGCAATATTGACATACAAGTAAGTTCACAAGGTTTTGTTAGTTAGTAATGAAGTTAAATGAATGCATGTCATTCATATGCTTTCTCTCACACTCACTCTCACTCACTCTCTTGGCTGTCCTGTGACCTGCGGGTTGTGAGGATGCTGAGGTCGCGCACTTTGGGGAACAGTGCGTCACAGACCTACAGCAAGCTGTGTGAAAGTCACAGCGAGTCCTTGATGCGTAGTTGTATACGGTACCTCGGGGAGTGCAAGCAGTTTCTGGCATTGGGCGGCAGTTCACTGATCCACCGGAGATGCCCTCACCCGTCTGGCTTCTGACAGTCTACAGCCATGACGTGCTATCGCGGCTGGACGAGGTGAAGGCCAGGGTCACCTCCGTCTTTGGGTCCATCTTAAAGATGGACTCTACCAAGAAGGTGAGTTTTCACTTAAAAATGTGAAGATGAGTCATGTCTGATTTTTATCTCTATATTTAAATAATGTCTTTACCTTTCTGTCTTTGTGTGTTTGTCTCCAGGTGACTAAAAAGCTTGCGGGTACCGCTGCAGACACAGCCGCCTGGGTTACCAACGTCGGTAACGAGCATGGGCAGGTCCTCGTCAGTGTCCTCACTGCCGGTGAGGGCGAGGGCCTGCTCCCCAAGGCGGCTGGTCTAATGGAACGGTAACGGTACGCGTGGAGCTGCGGTGACCGAATTCCTTCTCCTCGAGACCTTCAACAGCGAGAAGGGGGTCGACACCCTGGGCATCCCGTTGCTGGACTCCATCCGCATCCAGGCGATCTGGAAAGAGCAGAGGCGCCACCTCCACTGCATACAGGACCCACCCGGTGTACAGCTGTACACCGAGACCGGCAAAATCACCAAGGGCGGCGTGATGTTGCTGGTTTATCACTGCGCACGGGGTTCCACATCCTTGGAGTCATTCCATCTCTACCTCAACCGGTTCATCCCAGGTAATTGTCATTGTGGAGCTTAAAGTAATGCTTAATGTTTAATGTTAACAGCAACAGCAACAGCTCTCCCACCCTAATCGTGCATTGTTCTCTCAGGTACCAGGGCAAATGCAATGCATTTCCAGGCATTCCTTTTGGATGGACTGATGAGGTGGAACAAGGACCGTGCGCAGGCAGCAGTGGAGGGGAAGAACAGGAAGCCCCTGCTCTCCTACAGTGGCCACCTGCAGCACATCCTTAACCTTAGCAGCGAAAGGGTGCTTGGCAAGGAACAGGTTAAGGACTACACCAAGCCTAGTGAGTACACAGGTAAGTCAAGTAAGAGAATGAACATTTACATCAGTTGCATTAATTACATCCCATTAACACTTCTCTTTTTATTTTTTTTATTTCATAGGGGAACTCCTCGGAGTGGAGTACCTGTACTCGCAGACTGGCAGAGTGCTGCAGGATGTCAGCGGGGACCCTGACCTTCCGGAAGAGGCAGCCGCTGTCGAGCAGCTCGACGAGGAGGACGAGGGCTTTCAGGAGGAGGATGTAGACCAGAAGTCCACATCCCTCATGTCCCTCGTATGAGCGCCCCGTCCTCCAGCTCGGCGGCACCTCTGTCAGGGGAACCCGCTGACGCACCCAGGTCTGGGCCATCCAGTCCCACCGCCCCTGAAGACGGAAGCTCTCCTGAGGCCCCTGGTCGACACAGTTCTCCTCACCCTGACCACTCCTCTGATTCAGAGGTAATTAATTATACTTGACCTTTTGTGTCGGTAAAAAAAATACATGCTATTGCAACAATTCAGAGACTGGCGGATTAATACTTTTCTGTGGTTGATCATTGTTTATTGCAAGCATCCTTAACCTTAGCAGCGAAAGGGTGCTTGGCAAGGAACAGGTTAAGGACTACACCAAGCCTAGTGAGTACACAGGTAAGTCAAGTAAGAGAATGAACATTTACATCAGTTGCATTAATTACATCCCATTAACACTTCTCTGCTTTTTATTTTTTTTATTTCATAGGGGAACTCCTCGGAGTGGAGTACCTGTACTCGCAGACTGGCAGAGTGCTGCAGGATGTCAGCGGGGACCCTGACCTTCCGGAAGAGGCAGCCGCTGTCGAGCAGCTCGACGAGGAGGACGAGGGCTTTCAGGAGGAGGATGTAGACCAGACAGTCCACATCCCTCATGTCCCTCGTATGAGCGCCCCGTCCTCCAGCTCGGCGGCACCTCTGTCAGGGGAACCCGCTGACGCACCCAGGTCTGGGCCATCCAGTCCCACCGCCCCTGAAGACGGAAGCTCTCCTGAGGCCCCTGGTCGACACAGTTCTCCTCACCCTGACCACTCCTCTGATTCAGAGGTAATTATACTTGACCTTTTGTGTTGGTAAAAAAAATACATGCTATTGCAACAATTCAGAGACTGGCGGATTAATACTTTTCTGTGGTTGATCATTGTTTATTGCAAGCATCCTTAACCTTAGCAGCGAAAGGGTGCTTGGCAAGGAACAGGTTAAGGACTACACCAAGCCTAGTGAGTACACAGGTAAGTCAAGTAAGAGAATGAACATTTACATCAGTTGCATTAATTACATCCCATTAACACTTCTCTGCTTTTAATTTTTTTTATTTCATAGGGGAACTCCTCGGAGTGGAGTACCTGTACTCGCAGACTGGCAGAGTGCTGCAGGATGTCAGCGGGGACCCTGACCTTCCGGAAGAGGCAGCCGCTGTCGAGCAGCTCGACGAGGAGGACGAGGGCTTTCAGGAGGAGGATGTAGACCAGACAGTCCACATCCCTCATGTCCCTCCCCTCGTATGAGCGCCCCGTCCTCCAGCTCGGCGGCCCCTCTGTCAGGGGAACCCGCTGACGCTCCCAGGTCTTGGCCATCCAGTCCCACCGCCCCTGAAGACGGAAGCTCTCCTGAGGCCCCTGGTCGACACAGTTCTCCTCACCCTGACCACTCCTCTGATTCAGAGGTAATTAATTATACTTGACCTTTTGTGTCGGTAAAAAAAATACATGCTATTGCAACAATTCAGAGACTGGCGGATTAATACTTTTCTGTGGTTGATCATTGTTTATTGCAAGCAAAAATATATAACCGTGAGCTTGCAGTTCCTACAACTTCCACACGATGTCGCCAATAACGTCATTTTCGTTGACAAAAATCCTTTGTGTAATGACAAATCATTACACAAAGGATTTGACGTTTTTGTCAACGAAAATGACGTTATTGGCGACATCGTGTGGAAGTTGTAGGAACTGCAAGCTCACGGTTATATATTTTTGCTTGCAATAAACAATTCAGAGACTGGCGGATTAATACTTTTCTGTGGTGGATCATTGTTTATTGCAAGCATCCTTAACCTTAGCAGCGAAAGGGTGCTTGGCAAGGAACAGGTTAAGGACTACACCAAGCCTAGTGAGTACACAGGTAAGTCAAGTAAGAGAATGAACATTTACATCAGTTGCATTAATTACATCCCATTAACACTTCTCTACTCTACTTTTTATTTTTTTTATTTCATAGGGGAACTCCTCGGAGTGGAGTACCTGTACTCGCAGACTGGCAGAGTGCTGCAGGATGTCAGCGGGGACCCTGACCTTCCGGAAGAGGCAGCCGCTGTCGAGCAGCTCGACGAGGGCTTTCAGGAGGAGGATGTAGACCAGACAGTCCACATCCCTCATGTCCCTCGTATGAGCGCCCCGTCCTCCAGCTCGGCGGCACCTCTGTCAGGGGAACCCGCTGACGCACCCAGGTCTGGGCCATCCAGTCCCACCGCCCCTGAAGACGGAAGCTCTCCTGAGGCCCCTGGTCGACACAGTTCTCCTCACCCTGACCACTCCTCTGATTCAGAGGTAATTATACTTGACCTTTTGTGTTGGTAAAAAAAAGACATGCTATTGCAACAATTCAGAGACTGGCGGATTAATACTTTTCTGTGGTTGATCATTGTTTATTGCAAGCATCCTTAACCTTAGCAGCGAAAGGGTGCTTGGCAAGGAACAGGTTAAGGACTACACCAAGCCTAGTGAGTACACAGGTAAGTCAAGTAAGAGAATGAACATTTACATCAGTTGCATTAATTACATCCCATTAACACTTCTCTACTCTGCTTTTTATTTGTTTTATTTCATAGGGGAACTCCTCGGAGTGGAGTACCTGTACTCGCAGACTGGCAGAGTGCTGCAGGATGTCAGCGGGGACCCTGACCTTCCGGAAGAGGCAGCCGCTGTCAAGCAGCTCGACGAGGAGGACGAGGGCTTTCAGGAGGAGGATGTAGACCAGACAGTCCACATCCCTCATGTCCCTCGTATGAGCGCCCCGTCCTCCAGCTCGGCGGCACCTCTGTCAGGGGAACCCGCTGACGCACCCAGGTCTGGGCCATCCAGTCCCACCGCCCCTGAAGACGGAAGCTCTCCTGAGGCCCCTGGTCGACACAGTTCTCCTCACCCTGACCACTCCTCTGATTCAGAGGTAATTATACTTGACCTTTTGTGTTGGTAAAAAAAAGACATGCTATTGCAACAATTCAGAGACTGGCGGATTAATACTTTTCTGTGGTTGATCATTGTTTATTGCAAGCAAAAATATATAACCGTGAGCTTGCAGTTCCTACAACTTCCACACGATGTCGCCAATAACGTCATTTTCGTTGACAAAAATCCTTTGTGTAATGACAAATCATTACACAAAGGATTTGACGTTTTTGTCAACGAAAATGACGTTATTGGCGACATCGTGTGGAAGTTGTAGGAACTGCAAGCTCACGGTTATATATTTTTGCTTGCAATAAACAATGATCAACCACAGAAAAGTATTAATCCGCCAGTCTCTGAATTGTTGCAATAGCATGTATTTTTTTTACCGACACAAAAGGTCAAGTATAATTACCTCTGAATCAGAGGAGTGGTCAGGGTGAGGAGAACTGTGTCGACCAGGGGCCTCAGGAGAGCTTCCGTCTTCAGGGGCGGTGGGACTGGATGGCCCAGACCTGGGAGCGTCAGCGGGTTCCCCTGACAGAGGGGCCGCCGAGCTGGAGGACGGGGCGCTCATACGAGGGGAGGGACATGAGGGATGTGGACTGTCTGGTCTACATCCTCCTCCTGAAAGCCCTCGTCCTCCTCGTCGAGCTGCTCGACAGCGGCTGCCTCTTCCGGAAGGTCAGGGTCCCCGCTGACATCCTGCAGCACTCTGCCAGTCTGCGAGTACAGGTACTCCACTCCGAGGAGTTCCCCTATGAAATAAAAAAAATAAAAAGCAGAGAAGTGTTAATGGGATGTAATTAATGCAACTGATGTAAATGTTCATTCTCTTACTTGACTTACCTGTGTACTCACTAGGCTTGGTGTAGTCCTTAACCTGTTCCTTGCCAAGCACCCTTTCGCTGCTAAGGTTAAGGATGCTTGCCATAAACAATGATCAACCACAGAAAAGTATTAATCCGCCAGTCTCTGAATTGTTGCAATAGCATGTATTTTTTTTACCGACACAAAAGGTCAAGTATAATTACCTCTGAATCAGAGGAGTGGTCAGGGTGAGGAGAACTGTGTCGACCAGGGGCCTCAGGAGAGCTTCCGTCTTCAGGGGCGGTGGGACTGGATGGCCCAGACCTGGGTGCGTCAGCGGGTTCCCCTGACAGAGGTGCCGCCGAGCTGGAGGACGGGGCGCTCATACGAGGGGAGGGACATGAGGGATGTGGACTGTCTGGTCTATATCCTCCTCCTGAAAGCCCTCGTCCTCCTCGTCGAGCTGCTCGACAGCGGCTGCCTCTTCCGGAAGGTCAGGGTCCCCGCTGACATCCTGCAGCACTCTGCCAGTCTGCGAGTACAGGTACTCCACTCCGAGGAGTTCCCCTATGAAATAAAAAAAATAAAAAGCAGAGAAGTGTTAATGGGATGTAATTTATGCAACTGATGTAAATGTTCATTCTCTTACTTGACTTACCTGTGTACTCGCTAGGCTTGGTGTAGTCCTTAACCTGTTCCTTGCCAAGCACCCTTTCGCTGCTAAGGTTAAGGATGCTTGCAATAAACAATGATCAACCACAGAAAAGTATTAATCCGCCAGTCTCTGAATTGTTGCAATAGCATGTCTTTTTTTTACCGACACAAAAGGTCAAGTATAATTACCTCTGAATCAGAGGAGTGGTCAGGGTGAGGAGAACTGTGTCGACCAGGGGCCTCAGGAGAGCTTCCGTCTTCAGGGGCGGTGGGACTGGATGGCCCAGACCTGGGTGCGTCAGCGGGTTCCCCTGACAGAGGTGCCGCCGAGCTGGAGGACGGGGCGCTCATACGAGGGACATGAGGGATGTGGACTGTCTGGTCTACATCCTCCTCCTGAAAGCCCTCGTCGAGCTGCTCGACAGCGGCTGCCTCTTCCGGAAGGTCAGGGTCCCCGCTGACATCCTGCAGCACTCTGCCAGTCTGCGAGTACAGGTACTCCACTCCGAGGAGTTCCCCTATGAAATAAAAAAAATAAAAAGCAGAGTAGAGAAGTGTTAATGGGATGTAATTAATGCAACTGATGTAAATGTTCATTCTCTTACTTGACTTACCTGTGTACTCACTAGGCTTGGTGTAGTCCTTAACCTGTTCCTTGCCAAGCACCCTTTCGCTGCTAAGGTTAAGGATGCTTGCAATAAACAATGATCAACCACAGAAAAGTATTAATCCGCCAGTCTCTGAATTGTTGCAATAGCATGTATTTTTTTTACCGACACAAAAGGTCAAGTATAATTACCTCTGAATCAGAGGAGTGGTCAGGGTGAGGAGAACTGTGTCGACCAGGGGCCTCAGGAGAGCTTCCGTCTTCAGGGGCGGTGGGACTGGATGGCCCAGACCTGGGTGCGTCAGCGGGTTCCCCTGACAGAGGTGCCGCCGAGCTGGAGGACGGGGCGCTCATACGAGGGGAGGGACATGAGGGATGTGGACTGTCTGGTCTACATCCTCCTCCTGAAAGCCCTCGTCCTCCTCGTCGAGCTGCTCGACAGCGGCTGCCTCTTCCGGAAGGTCAGGGTCCCCGCTGACATCCTGCAGCACTCTGCCAGTACAGGTACTCCACTCCGAGGAGTTCCCCTATGAAATAAAAAAAATAAAAAGCAGAGTAGAGAAGTGTTAATGGGATGTAATTAATGCAACTGATGTAAATGTTCATTCTCTTACTTGACTTACCTGTGTACTCACTAGGCTTGGTGTAGTCCTTAACCTGTTCCTTGCCAAGCACCCTTTCGCTGCTAAGGTTAAGGATGTGCTGCAGGTGGCCACTGTAGGAGAGCAGGGGCTTCCTGTTCTTCCCCTCCACTGCTGCCTGCGCACGGTCCTTGTTCCACCTCATCAGTCCATCCAAAAGGAATGCCTGGAAATGCATTGCATTTGCCCTGGTACCTGAGAGAACAATGCACGATTAGGGTGGGAGAGCTGTTGCTGTTGCTGTTAACATTAAACATTAAGCATTACTTTAAGCTCCACAATGACAATTACCTGGGATGAACCGGTTGAGGTGGAGATGGAATGACTCCAAGGATGTGGAACCCCGTGCGCAGTGATAAACCAGCAACATCACGCCGCCCTTGGTGATTTTGCCGGTCTCGGTGTACAGCTGTACACCGGGTGGGTCCTGTATGCAGTGGAGGTGGCGCCTCTGCTCTTTCCAGATCGCCTGGATGCGGATGGAGTCCAGCAACGGGATGCCCAGGGTGTCGACCCCCTTCTCGCTGTTGAAGGTCTCGAGGAGAAGGAATTCGGTCACCGCAGCTCCACGCGTACCGTTACCGTTCCATTAGACCAGCCGCCTTGGGGAGCAGGCCCTCGCCCTCACCGGCAGTGAGGACACTGACGAGGACCTGCCCATGCTCGTTACCGACGTTGGTAACCCAGGCGGCTGTGTCTGCAGCGGTACCCGCAAGCTTTTTAGTCACCTGGAGACAAACACACAAAGACAGAAAGGTAAAGACATTATTTAAATATAGAGATAAAAATCAGACATGACTCATCTTCACATTTTTAAGTGAAAACTCACCTTCTTGGTAGAGTCCATCTTTAAGATGGACCCAAAGACGGAGGTGACCCTGGCCTTCACCTCGTCCAGCCGCGATAGCACGTCATGGCTGTAGACTGTCAGAAGCCAGACGGGTGAGGGCATCTCCGGTGGATCAGTGAACTGCCGCCCAATGCCAGAAACTGCTTGCACTCCCCGAGGTACCGTATACAACTACGCATCAAGGACTCGCTGTGACTTTCACACAGCTTGCTGTAGGTCTGTGACGCACTGTTCCCCAAAGTGCGCGACCTCAGCATCCTCACAACCCGCAGGTCACAGGACAGCCAAGAGAGTGAGTGAGAGTGAGTGTGAGAGAAAGCATATGAATGACATGCATTCATTTAACTTCATTACTAACTAACAAAACCTTGTGAACTTACTTGTATGTCAATATTGCTGGAAACTGGCAGCGATGCCGAGCGTCCAGCTGACTGACAAGGTCCCGTGACCACCACGCGACCTTCTTCTTACACCGGCCGCATTCCAGGTACTCAGTGGCCATGAGATACCAGCGGTCGATGTCCAAGACCCTCCGGATGGTCTTGTAGAGCCCAGCCTTGCACAGTGTGCCTCTGCACCCAGACTGGGGACATGCCAGCTTGTATGCCCATATACGTACGGGCATCCAAAGGAACAGCTGACATGCGAAGAAGGGGTCGGGGGATGCGGGGGCTGATTGTAGATCGGCCGTGGTTGGGGAGGGTTGGTCAGTGACCAGGTCGACCTCCCAAAGCTGGTCACCAGGGTGACCAGGTCAGTGGTGAGTGTCGACCTCCCAAAGCTGTTCCTGGTGAACAGCGTGCGGCCGATCCACCGCTGCTGCTCCTTGGTGAGAGATGAACGCCAACTCTCTGGAAGCAGCAGCTGAGTGAGAGGAGAGAGTGATGGGGGAGAAGGGATGGTAATGTTTCAGAGAAACGGACAGGGAGAGAGTATGCAGGAGACAAGACAACTGTGTCCAATGTTTAATATCTTAACAATGTGGAGTAATTACAGTTGATGAATTTACCTCAGCACTTTCTGAGGCGGGCCTTGGAGGCAGGAAGGACTGCCGGGGCAAATCCTCCTCTTCGCTCCGCCCTAGTAGGGCAGGAGCAGGGGCCGGGTCAGGAACCGGGGCGCGGTCATTTGGAGGCAGTGGCCGAGGGAGCGATGGGTGGAGCTGTAGGGATACGGCTTTTGCAGTGACACAGAAATAAATAGGTTAAATGAATGAATAAATGCTTCCATGAATGAACAGAGAAAGTTAATAGCACAATTCCAACATGCCCAGATGAATATCAATCAGTGATAGGATGTAACAAAATAATTAAATGAGTGTTGGTCAAGTTTGAGTGTAAAACTTACATGAAATTAGTGATTAAAATGGAAAATAGAAAGTCATGATTACGTGACATACAGGATGACAGCTACATGCAGGATGACAGCCACAACATGCAGGATGACAGCCACAACATACAGGATGACAGCCACAACATACAGGATGATAGCCACAACATACAGGATGATAGCCACAACATACAGGATGATAGCCACAACATACAGGATGACAGCCACAACATACAGGATGACAGCCACAACATACAGGATGACAGCCACAACATACAGGATGACAGCCACAACATACAGGATGACAGCTACAGTGGCAAGGTAAGATATTTTATAGTGCATACATGCAGTGACTCTCCTCTAAAACCCAGATGACTCTTACCAATACATTTCCTTGGGCTGATGATAGGGAAAAATATTTAAAACACTTTAATACATGTCAGCAAAAACTTGAACTGAATAATTATCAAATGTCCTATGTCAATTAATAGTGATGTAAAAACATACATGTGTCTATGTGAGCAGCTGCTTTGACCAGCTCTGCGTCTGATATATCTGTTGGTGGCAGTGCTGGTCGAGGGAAAGACACCCCTATATCACGTGGAGAGAGAAAGGATTGTGAGCTACACAGCTTATCGAAACATTTTTATTTTTATCTTACATGTGAAACTAGACACTCACCTTGAACTGCAGGCTGAGAAGCAATGAGTTTCTTCATCTTCGCCTGCAGTTCACCTGGGGCAAGAGAGCGCCTTGAAAGGAACGCAGAGATCGCAGGACCAAGAGGCCTTTGAAAACAAAACAGCAAATATGTCACCATTTCCAACTGTGTGGAACAAGTAGAATTATATTTTCCTTTAAGATATGTAACACTTACGTAAGCCGCACTGTTGGGCCGGGTGTTACTGGCGGGGATGGTGCTGGCTGCGGCGGGCAGCTACCCCCTCCTGGTCTCTGTGCTGAATGTAATCAATCAAGGCGGCCATCGCACTCCCAGGATAACGGGGTGTCTAACTGGAGCAGTTACACCAACTTCGGAGGACACAAATCACTGGAAACAACTAAAAAAAAAAATTTTACGGACCCGTATCTCCCATTCCCCAAGTGGACGAAAACACGGCAAAAATCTACCGCATACACAGGATCCCAAATGGACAAAAACGCGATGGTAGCGGTAGTAAGTAGTAAGCCACCACAAGACCTCAAACTTCACAATTCACACTATACTACAGTTCTCCTCACCCTGACCACTCCTCTGATTCAGAGGTAATTAATTATACTTGACCTTTTGTGTCGGTAAAAAAAATACATGCTATTGCAACAATTCAGAGACTGGCGGATTAATACCCAGAACCAGACCAGAACCAGAGCCAGAACCAAGACCAAAAAAACAGAAATAGACCCAAGACCCAAAACCAGACCCAAGACCAGAACCAGAACCAAGAACCAGAACCAAGACCCAGAACCAAGACCAGAACCAAGACCAGAACCAGATCCAAGACAGACCCAAGACCCAGAACCAGACCAGAACCAAGACCCAGAACCAGAACCAGAACCAAGACCAGAACCAGAACCAGATCCAGAACCAGATCCAGAACCAAGACCAGAACCAAGACCAGAACCAAGACCAGAACCAAGACCAGAACCAGAACCAAGACCCAGATCCAAGACCAGAACCAAGACCAGACCCAAAAATAGAACCAAGACCCAGAACCAGACCCAAGACCCAGAACCAAGACCCAGAACCAGATCCAAGACCAGAACCAAGATCCAGAACCAAGACCCAGAACCAAGACCAGAACCAGACCAGAACCAAGACCAGAACCAAGACCCAGATCCAAGACCAGAACCAAGACCAGACCCAAAAATAGAACCAAGACCCAGAACCAAGGCCCAGAACCAGATCCAAGACCAGAACCAAGATCCAGAACCAAGACCCAGAACCAAGACCAGAACCAAGACCAGAACCAGAACCAGATCCAGAACCAAGACCCAGAACCAGAATCAAGACCAGAACCAGAATCAAGACCAGAACCAAGACCCAGAACCAGACCCAGAACCAAGACCAGAACCAAGACCCAGAACCAAGACCAGAACAAAGACCCAGAACCAAACCAGAACCAGAACCAAGACCCAGACCCAGAACCAGATCCAAGACCAGAATCAGAACCAAGACCCAGAACCAGAAGCAGAATCAAGACCAGAACCAGAACCAAGACCCAGACCCAGACCCAGAACCAGACCCAGAACCAAGACCAGAACCAAGACTAGAACCAAGACCCAAGACCCAGAACCAAAACCAGAACCAGAACCAAGAC
Organism: Oncorhynchus clarkii lewisi; assembly: GCF_045791955.1. Taxonomy (NCBI): domain Eukaryota; kingdom Metazoa; phylum Chordata; class Actinopteri; order Salmoniformes; family Salmonidae; genus Oncorhynchus; species Oncorhynchus clarkii. The sequence goes on along the minus strand of NW_027258056.1, from coordinate 145,738 downwards.
CCAGAACCAAGACCCAGAACCAAGACCCAGAACCAAGACCAGAACCAAGACCAGAACCAGAACCAAGACCCAAGACTAGAACCAAGACCAGAACCAAGACCCAGAACCAAAACTAGACCCAGAACAAAGACCCAGACCCAGAACCAAGACCCAGAACCAAGACCAGAACCAAGACCAGAACCAAGACCAGACCCAGAACCAAGACCCAGAACCAAAAGGTTCTGGTTCTGGTCTTGGATCTGGTTCTGGTCTTGGTTCTGGGTCTGGTTCTTGGTTCTGGGTCTTGGTTCTGGTCTTGGTTCTGTTTCTTGTCTTGGTCCTGGGTCTTGGATCTGGTTCTGGGTCTGGTTCTGGTCTGGTTCTGAACCAGAACCAAGACCAGAACCAGATCCAAGACTAGAACCAAGACCAGAAACAGAACCAAGACCCAGACCCAAAACTAGACCCAGAACAAAGACCCAGAACCAGAACCAAGACCCAGACCCAGAACCAAGACCCAGAACCAAGACCAGAACCAGACCCAGAACCAAGACCAGAACCAAGACCAGAACCAAGACCCAAGACCCAGAACCAAGACCCAGAACCAGAACCAAGACCCAGAACCAGAACCAAGACCAGACCCAGAACCAAGACCCAGAACCAAGACCCAGAACCAAGACCCAGAACCAAGACCCAGAACCAAGACCCAGAACCAAGACCCAGAACCAGATCCAAGACCAGAACCAGAACCAGATCCAAGACTAGAACCAAGACCAGAACCAGAACCAAGACCCAGAACCAAAACTAGACCCAGAACCAAAACTAGACCCAGAACCAAGACCAGAACCAAGACCAGAACCAAGACCAGAACCAGAACCAAGACCAGAACCAAGACCAGAACCAAGACCAGAACCAGCGCCAGACCCAGAACCAAGACCCAGAACCAAGACCCAGAACCAAGACCAGAACCAAGACCAGAACCAAGACCAGAACCAAGACCAGAACCAAGACCAGAAGAACCAAGACCCAGAACCAAGACCAGAACCAGAACCAAGACCAGAACCAGAACCAAGACCCAGAACCAAGACCCAGAACCAAGACCAAGACCAGAACCAGATCCAAGACCCAGATCCAAGACCAGAACCAAGACCAGAACCAGATCCAAGACCAGAACCAAGACCAGAACCAGAACCAAGACCAGAACCAGAACAAAGACCCAGAACCAGAACCAAGACCCAGAACCAAGACCAGAACCAGAAACAGACCCAGAACCAAGACCAGAACCAAGACCAGAACCAAGACCCAGAACCAAGACCCAGAACCAAGACCCAGAACCAAGACCCAGAACCAAGACCCAGAACCAAGACCAGAACCAGAACCAAGACCCAGAACCAAGACCAGAACCAGAACCAAGACCCAGAACCAAGACCCAGAACCAGAACCAAGACCAGAACCAAGACCAGAGCCAGAACCAAGACCCAGAACCAGAACCAAGACCAGAACCAAGACCAGACCCAGAACCAAGACCCAGAACCAGATCCAAGACCAGAACCAGAACCAGATCCAAGACCCAGAACCAAGACCCAGAACCAAGACCAGAACCAGAACCCGAACAAGAGCCATAACCAAGACCCAGAACCAGAACCAAGACCAGAACCAGAACCAGACCAGAACCAGAACCAGAACCAGAACCAAGACCAGAACCCAGAACCAGACCCAGAACCCAGAACCAGAACCAGAACGAAGACCCAGAACCAGAACCAAGACCAGAACCAAGACCAGAACCAAGACCCAGAACCAAAATGTTCTGGTTCTGGTCTTGGATCTGGTTCTGGTTCTGGTCTTGGTTCTGGTTCTGGTCTTGGATCTGGTTCTGGTCTTGGTTCTGGGTCTGGTTCTTGGTTCTGGTTCTGGGTCTTGGTTCTGGTCTTGGTTCTGTTTCTTGTCTTGGTTCTGGGTCTTGGATCTGGTTCTGGGTCTGGTTCTGGTCTTGGCTCTGGATCTGGTCTTGGATCTGGTTCTGGTCTTGGATCTGGTTCTGGGTCTGGTTCTGGTCTTGGTTCTGGGTCTGGTTCTGGGTCTTGGGTCTGGTCTTGGTTCTGAGTCTGTTTCTGGTCTTGGTTCTGGTTCTGGGTCTGGTTCTGGGTCTTGGTTCTGGTTATGAGTCTGGTTCTGGCTCTGGTTATTTGTTCTGGTCTTGGTTCTGGTTTTGGTTCTGGTCTTGATTCTGGGTCTGTTTCTGGTCTTGGTTCTGGTTCTGGTCTTGGTTCTGGGTCTTGGTTCTGGTTCTGGTCTTGGTTCTGGGTCTTGGTTCTGGGTTCTGGGTCTGGTCTTGGATCTGGTTATGGGTCTTGGTTCTGGTCTTGGTTCTGGTTCTGGTCTTGGTTCTGGGTCTAGGTTCTGGGTCTTTGTTCTGGTTCTGTTCTTGGTTCTGGGTCTTGGGTCTGGTCTTGGTTCTGGTCTGGTTCTGGTTCTGGGTCTTGGTTCTGGTTCTGGGTCTTGGTTCTGGTCTTGGTTCTGGTTCTGGTCTTGGTTCTGGTTCTGGTCTTGGTTCTGGTCTGGTTCTGGTTGTGGTTCTGGTCTTGGTTCTGGTTGTGGTCTTGGTTCTGGTCTTGGTTCTGGTTGTGGTTCTGGGTCTTGGTTCTGGGTCTTGGTTCTGGTTCTGGTCTTGGTTCTGGGTCTTGGTTCTGGGTCTATTTCTGGTTTTGGTTCTGGTTCTGGTCTTGGCTCTGGTTCTGGTTCTGGTCTTGGTTCTGTTATGGGTCTGGTTCTGGCTCTGGGTCTTTGTTCTGCTTGTGGTCTTGGTTCTGGTTGTGGTCTTGGTTCTGGTTGTGGGTCTTGGTTCTGGTTTTGGTTCTGGTTCTGGTCTTGGATCTGGGTCTATTTCTGGTTTTGGTTCTGGTTCTGGGTCTTGGTTCTGGGTCTTGATTCTGGTTCTGGTCTTGGTTCTGGGCCTGGTTCTGGGTCTTGGTTCTGGTCTTGGTTCTGGTCTTGGTTCTGGTCTTGGTTCTTGGTTCTGCTCTGGGTCTTGGTTCTGGTATTGGTTCTGGTCTTGGATCTGGTTCTGGATCTGGTTCTGGTCTTGGTTCTGGTCTTGGTTCTGGTTCTGGTCTTGGTTCTGGGTCTTGGTCTTGGTTCTGGTCTTGGGTCTTGTTCTGGCGCTGGTTCTGGTTTTGGTTCTGGTCTTGGTTCTGGTTCTGGTCTTGGTTCTGGTCCTGGTCTTGGTTCTGGTCTTGGTTTTGGCTCTGGGTCTGGGTCTTGGTTCTGGTCTTGGTTCTGGTTGTGGTTCTGGGTCTTGGTTCTGGGTCTGGGTCTTGGTCCTGGTCCTGGTCTTGGTTCTGGTCCTGGTCTTGGTTCTGGTCTTGGTTTTGGCTCTGGGTCTGGGTCTTGGTTCTGGTCCTGGTCTTGGTTCTGGTCTTGGTTTTGGCTCTGGGTCTGGGTCTTGGTTCTGGGTCTTGGTTCTGGGTCTTGGTTCTGGGTCTGGTTCTGGGTCTAGGTTCTGGTCTTGGTTCTGGTTATGGGTCTGGTTCTGGCTCTGGTTCTTGGTTCTGGTCTTGGTTCTGGTCTTGGTCTTGGTTCTGGGTCTTGGTTCTGGTCTTGGTCTTGGTTCTTGGTCTTGGTTCTGGTCTTGGTTCTGGTCTTGGTTCTGGTTGTGGTTCTAGGTCTTGGTTGTGGTTCTGGGTCTTGGTTCTGCTTCTGGTCTTGGGTCTGGTTCTGGTCTTGGTTCTTGGTCTTGGTTCTGGTCTTGGTTCTGGTCTTGGTTCTGGGTCTGGTTCTGGTTTGGTTCTGGTCTTGGGTCTGGTTCTGGTTCTGGTCTTGGTTCTGGGTCTGTTTCTGGTCTTGGTTCTGGGTCTTGGTTCTGGTCTTGGTTCTGGTCTTGGTTCTGGGTCTTGGTTCTGGTTCTGGCGCTGGTTCTCGTCTTGGTTCTGGGTCTTGGTTCTGCTCTGGCTCTGGGTTCTGGTTCTGGGTCTTGGTTCTGGTCTTGGTTCTGGTTCTGGTCTTGGTTCTGGGTCTTGGTTCTGGGTCGTGGTTCTGGTCTTGGTTCTGGTTCTGGTCTTGGTTCTGGTCTTGGTTCTGGGTCTTGGTTCTGGTTCTGGGTCTGGTTTTGGTCTTGGCTCTGGATCTGGTCTTGGATCTGGGTCTGGTTCTGGTCTTGGTTCTGGGTCTGGTTCTGGGTCTTGGGTCTGGTCTTGGTTCTGGGTCTGTTTCTGGTCTTGGTTCTGGTCTTGGATCTGGTTCTGGTCTTGGTTCTGGGTCAGGTTCTGGTCTGGTTCTGTTTCTGGTTTTGTTCTTGGTTCTGGGTCTTGAGTCTGGTTCTGGGTCTGGGTCTGGGTCTTGGTTCTGGTCTGGTTCTTGGTTCTGGTTCTGGTTTGGTTCTGGTCTTGGTTCTGGGTCTTGGTCTTGGTTCTGGTCTGGTTCTGGGTCTTGGGTCTGGTTCTGGGTCTTGGTTCTGGTTCTGGTTTGGTTCTGGTCTTGGGTCTGGTTTTGTTCTTGGTTCTGGGTCTTGAGTCTGGTTCTGGGTCTGGGTCTGGGTCTTGGTTCTGGTTCTGGTCTTGGTTCTGGTCTGGTTCTGGGTCTTGGGTCTGGTTCTGGGTCTTGGTTCTGGTCTTGGTTCTGGTTCTGGTTCTGGGTCAATTTATTTTTTTTTGGTCTTGGTTCTGGCTCTGGTTCTGGGTCTTGGTTCTGGTCTGGTTCTGGTTCTGGGTCATGGTTCTGGTTCTGGTCTTGGTTCTGGGTCTGGTTCTGATTCTGGGTCTTGGTTCTGGTTCTGGTCTTGGGTCTGGTTCTGATTCTGGTTCTGGGTCTTGGTTCTGGTTATGGGTCTGGTTCTGGCTCTGGTTATTGGTTCTGGTCTTGGTTCTGGTTCTGGTCTTGATTCTGGGTCTGTTTCTGGTCTTGGTTCTGGGTCTTGGTTCTGGTTCTGGTCTTGGTTCTGGGTCTTGGTTCTGGGTCTTGGTTCTGGGTCTTGGTTCTGGGTCTGGTCTTGGTTCTGGTTCTGTTCTTGGTTCTGGTCTTGGTTCTGGTTCTGGGTCTTGGTTCTGGGTCTTGGTTCTGGTCTTGGTCTTGGTTCTGGGTCTTGGTTCTGGTTCTGGGTCTGGTTCTGGTCTTGGCTCTGGATCTGGTCTTGGATCTGGGTCTGGTTCTGGTCTTGGTTCTGGGTCTGGTTCTGGGTCTTGGGTCTGGTCTTGGTTCTGGGTCTGTTTCTGGTCTTGGTTCTGGTCTTGGATCTGGTTCTGGGTCTTGGTTCTGGTCTTGGTTCTGGGTCAGGTTCTGGTCTTGGTTCTGGTCTGGTTCTGTTTCTGGTTTTGGTCTTGGTTCTGGGTCTTGAGTCTGGTTCTGGGTCTTGGTCTGGGTCTTGGTTCTGGTTTGGTTCTGGTCTTGGTTCTGGTTCTTGGTTCTGGTTCTGGTTTGGTTCTGGTCTTGGTTCTGGGTCTTGGTTCTGGTCTTGGTTCTGGTCTGGTTCTGGGTCTTGGGTCTGGTTCTGGGTCTTGGTTCTGGTCTTGGTTCTGGTTCTGGTTCTGGGTCAATTTTTTTTTTTTTGGTCTTGGTTCTGGCTCTGGTTCTGGGTCTTGGTTCTGGTCTGGTTCTGGGTCATGGTTCTGGGTCTGGTTCTGATTCTGGTTCTGGGTCTTGGTTCTGGTCTTGGTTCTGGGTCTGGTTCTGATTCTGGTTCTGGGTCTTGGTTCTGGTTATGGGTCTGGTTCTGGCTCTGGTTATTGGTTCTGGTCTTGGTTCTGGTCTTGATTCTGGGCTGTTTCTGGTCTTGGTTCTGGGTCTTGGTTCTGGTTCTGGGTCTTGGTTCTGGTTCTGGTCTTGGTTCTGGGTCTTGGTTCTGGTTCTGGTCTTGGTTCTGGTTCTGGTCTTGGTTCTGGTTCTGGGTCTTGGGTCTGGTCTTGGTTCTGGTCTTGGTTCTGGTCTGGTTCTGGTTCTTGTTCTGGTTGTGGTTCTGGTCTTGGTTCTGGTTCGTAGTCTTGGTTCTGGTTCTGGTTCTGGTCTTTGTTCTGGTTCTGGTCTTGGTTCTGGTCTTGGTTCTGGTTCTGGGTCTTGGGTCTGGTCTTGGTTCTGGTCTGGTTCTTGTTCTGGTTGTGGTTCTGGTCTTGGTTCTGGTTGTGGTCTTGGCTCTGGTCTTGGTTCTGGTTGTGGTTCTGGGTCTTGGTTCTGGGTCTTGGTTCTGGTTCTGGTCTTGGTTGTGGTTCTGGGTCTTGGTTCTGGGTCTTGGTTCTGGTCTTGGTTCTGGTTCTGGGTCTTGGTTCTGGGTCTATTTCTGGTTTTGGTTCTGGTTCTGGTCTTGGTTCTGGTCTTGGTTCTGGTTCTGGTCTTGATTCTGGGTCTGTTTCTGGTCTTGGTTCTGGTCTTTGTTCTGGTCTTGGTTCTGGTTCTGGTTCTTGGTTCTGGTTCTGGTCTTGGTCTTGGTTGTGGTTCTGGGTCTTGGTTCTGGGTCTGGTTCTGATTCTGGGTCTTGGTTCTGGGTCTTGGTTCTTGGTTCTGGTCTTGGGTCTGGTTCTGGCTCTGGTTCTGGCTCTGGTTCTGGGTCTTGGTTCTGGTTCTGGTCTTGGGTCTGGTTCTGATTCTGTTCTGGATCTGGTTCTGGTCTTGGTTCTGGTCTTGGTTCTGGTTTTGGTTCTGGGTCTTGGTTCTGGTTCTGGGTCTTGGTTCTGGTCCTTGTTCTGGGTCTTGTTCTGGGTCTGGCGCTGGTTCTGGTCTTGGTTCTGGTTCTGGTCTTGGTTCTGGTCCTGGTCTTGGTTCTGTTTCTGGTCTTGGTTTTGGCTCTGTGTCTTGGTTCTGGTCTTGGTTCTGGTTGTGGTTCTGGGTCTTGGTTCTGGGTCTGGGTCTGGTTCTGGTCTTGGTTTTGGTCTTGGTTCTGGTTATGGGTCTGGTTCTGGCTCTGGTTCTTGGTTCTGGGTCTGGTTCTGGTCTTGGTTCTGGTTCTGGTCTTGATTCTGGGTCTGTTTCTGGTCTTGGTTCTGGTCTTTGTTCTGGTCTTGGTTCTGGTTCTGGTCTTGGTTCTGGGTCCATTTCTGGTCTTGGTTCTGGGTCCATTTCTGGTCTTGGTTCTGGTTCTGGGTCTTGGTTCTGGTTATGGGTCTGGTTCTGGCTCTGGCTCTGGTTATTGGTTCTGGTCTTGGTTCTGGTTCTGGTCTTGATTCTGGGCTGTTTCTGGTCTTGGTTCTGGGTCTTGGTTCTGGTTCTGGGTCTTGGTTCTGGTTCTGGTCTTGGTTCTGGGTCTTGGTTCTGGTTCTGGTCTTGGTTCTGGTTGTGGTTCTGGGTCTTGGTTCTGGGTCTGGGTCTGGTTCTGGTCTTGGTTTTGGTCTTGGTTCTGGTTATGGGTCTGGTTCTGGCTCTGGTTCTTGGTTCTGGGTCTGGTTCTGGTCTTGGTTCTGGTTCTGGTCTTGATTCTGGGTCTGTTTCTGGTCTTGGTTCTGGTCTTTGTTCTGGTCTTGGTTCTGGTTCTGGTCTTGGTTCTGGGTCCATTTCTGGTGTTGGTTCTGGGTCCATTTCTGGTCTTGGTTCTGGTTCTGGGTCTTGGTTCTGGTTATGGGTCTGGTTCTGGCTCTGGCTCTGGTTATTGGTTCTGGTCTTGGTTCTGGTTCTGGTCTTGATTCTGGGCTGTTTCTGGTCTTGGTTCTGGGTCTTGGTTCTGGTTCTGGGTCTTGGTTCTGGTTCTGGTCTTGGTTCTGGGTCTTGGTTCTGGTTCTGGTCTTGGTTCTGGTTCTGGTCTTGGTTCTGGTTCTGGGTCTTGGGTCTGGTCTTGGTTCTGGTCTTGGTTCTGGTCTGGTTCTGGTTCTTGTTCTGGTTGTGGTTCTGGTCTTGGTTCTGGTTCGTAGTCTTGGTTCTGGTTCTGGTTCTGGTCTTTGTTCTGGTTCTGGTCTTGGTTCTGGTCTTGGTTCTGGTTCTGGGTCTTGGGTCTGGTCTTGGTTCTGGTCTGGTTCTTGTTCTGGTTGTGGTTCTGGTCTTGGTTCTGGTTGTGGTCTTGGCTCTGGTCTTGGTTCTGGTTGTGGTTCTGGGTCTTGGTTCTGGGTCTTGGTTCTGGTTCTGGTCTTGGTTGTGGTTCTGGGTCTTGGTTCTGGGTCTTGGTTCTGGTCTTGGTTCTGGTTCTGGGTCTTGGTTCTGGGTCTATTTCTGGTTTTGGTTCTGGTTCTGGTCTTGGTTCTGGTCTTGGTTCTGGTTCTGGTCTTGATTCTGGGTCTGTTTCTGGTCTTGGTTCTGGTCTTTGTTCTGGTCTTGGTTCTGGTTCTGGTTCTTGGTTCTGGTTCTGGTCTTGGTCTTGGTTGTGGTTCTGGGTCTTGGTTCTGGGTCTGGTTCTGATTCTGGGTCTTGGTTCTGGGTCTTGGTTCTTGGTTCTGGTCTTGGGTCTGGTTCTGGCTCTGGTTCTGGCTCTGGTTCTGGGTCTTGGTTCTGGTTCTGGTCTTGGGTCTGGTTCTGATTCTGTTCTGGATCTGGTTCTGGTCTTGGTTCTGGTCTTGGTTCTGGTTTTGGTTCTGGGTCTTGGTTCTGGTTCTGGGTCTTGGTTCTGGTCCTTGTTCTGGGTCTTGTTCTGGGTCTGGCGCTGGTTCTGGTCTTGGTTCTGGTTCTGGTCTTGGTTCTGGTCCTGGTCTTGGTTTTGTTTCTGGTCTTGGTTTTGGCTCTGTGTCTTGGTTCTGGTCTTGGTTCTGGTTGTGGTTCTGGGTCTTGGTTCTGGGTCTGGGTCTGGTTCTGGTCTTGGTTTTGGTCTTGGTTCTGGTTATGGGTCTGGTTCTGGCTCTGGTTCTTGGTTCTGGGTCTGGTTCTGGTCTTGGTTCTGGTTCTGGTCTTGATTCTGGGTCTGTTTCTGGTCTTGGTTCTGGTCTTTGTTCTGGTCTTGGTTCTGGTTCTGGTCTTGGTTCTGGGTCCATTTCTGGTCTTGGTTCTGGGTCCATTTCTGGTCTTGGTTCTGGTTCTGGTTCTTGGTTCTGGTTCTGGTTCTGGTCTTGGTTCTGGTCTTGGTTGTGGTTCTGGGTATTGGTTGTGGTTCTGGGTCTTGGTTCTGCTTCTGGTCTTGGTTCTTGGTCTTGGTTCTGGTCTGGGTCTGGTTCTGGTCTTGGTTCTGGTTTGGTTCTGGTCTTGGGTCTGGTTCTGGTCTTGGTTCTGGTCTTGGTTCTGGTTCTGGTCTTGGTTCTGGTCTTGGTTCTGGTTCTGGTTCTGGTCTTGGTTCTGGGTCTGTTTCTGGTCTTGGGTCTGGTCTTGGTTCTGGTTCTGGGTCTTGGTTCTGGCGCTGGTTCTGGTCTTGGTTCTGGTTCTGGCGCTGGTTCTGGTCTTGGTTCTGGTCTTGGTTCTGGGTTCTGGTTCTGGGTCTTGGTCTTGGTTCTGGGTCTTGGTTCTGGGTCTTGGTTCTTGGTCTTGGTTCTGGTTCTGGTCTTTGTTCTGGGTCTTGGTTCTGGGTCTTGGTTCTGGTTCTGGCGCTGGTTCTGGTCTTGGTTCTGGTCTTGGTTCTGGGTCCGTTTCTGGTCTTGGTTCTGGTCTTGGTTCTGGTTGTGGTTCTGGGTCTTGGTTCTGGTTCTGGTCTTGGTTCTGGGTCTGGTTCTGGGTCTGGTCTTGGTTCTTGTTCTGGTCTTGGTTCTTGGTCTTGGTTCTGGTCTGGTTCTGGTCTTGGTTCTGGTTCTGGTTTGGTTCTGGTCTTAGGTCTGGTTCTGGTCTTGGTTCTGGTCTTGGTTCTGGTTCTGGTCTTGGTTCTGGTCTTGGTTCTGGTTCTGGTCTTGGTTCTGGGTCTGTTTCTGGTCTTGGGTCTGGTCTTGGTTCTGGTTCTGGTTGTGGTTCTGGTCTTGGTTCTAGTTGTGGTCTTGGTTCTGGTCTTGGTTCTGGGTCTTGGTTCTGGGTCTTGGTTCTGGTTCTGGTCTTGGTTGTGGTTCTGGGTCTTGGTTCTGGGTCTTGGTTCTGGTCTTGGTTCTGGTTCTGGGTCTTGGTTCTGGGTCTATTTCTGGTTTTGGTTCTGGTTCTGGTCTTGGTTCTGGTCTTGGTTCTGGTCTTGGTTCTGGTTCTGGTCTTGATTCTGGGTCTGTTTCTGGTCTTGGTTCTGGTCTTTGTTCTGGTCTTGGTTCTGGTTCTGGTTCTTGGTTCTGGTTCTGGTCTTGGTCTTGGTTGTGGTTCTGGGTCTTGGTTCTGGTTCTGGTCTTGGGTCTGGTTCTGGTTCTGGGTCTTGGTTCTTGGTTCTGGTCTTGGGTCTGGTTCTGGCTCTGGTTCTGGCTCTGGTTCTGGGTCTTGGTTCTGGTTCTGGTCTTGGATCTGGTTCTGATTCTGTTCTGGATCTGGTTCTGGTCTTGGTTCTGGTCTTGGTTCTGGTTCTGGTTTTGGTTCTGGGTCTTGGTTCTGGTTCTGGGTCTTGGTTCTGGTCTTGGTTCTGGGTCTTGTTCTGGGTCTGGCGCTGGTTCTGGTCTTGGTTCTGGTTCTGGTCTTGGTTCTGGTCCTGGTCTTGGTTCTGTTTCTGGTCTTGGTTTTGGCTCTGTGTCTTGGTTCTGGTCTTGGTTCTGGTTGTGGTTCTGGGTCTTGGTTCTGGGTCTGGGTCTGGTTCTGGTCTTGGTTTTGGTCTTGGTTCTGGTTATGGGTCTGGTTCTGGCTCTGGTTCTTGGTTCTGGGTCTGGTTCTGGTCTTGGTTCTGGTTCTGGTCTTGATTCTGGGTCTGTTTCTGGTCTTGGTTCTGGTCTTTGTTCTGGTCTTGGTTCTGGTTCTGGTCTTGGTTCTGGTTCTGGTCTTGGTTCTGGGTCCATTTCTGGTCTTGGTTCTGGGTCCATTTCTGGTTCTGGTTCTGGTTCTGGTCTTGGTTCTGGTCTTGGTTGTGGTTCTGGGTCTTGGTTGTGGTTCTGGGTCTTGGTTCTGCTTCTGGGTCTTGGTTCTTGGTCTTGGTTCTGGTCTGGGTCTGGTTCTGGTCTTGGTTCTGGTTTGGTTCTGGTCTTGGGTCTGGTTCTGGTCTTGGTTCTGGTTGTGGTTCTGGGTCTTGGTTCTGGTTCTGGTCTTGGTTCTGGGTCTGGTTCTGGGTCTGGTCTTGGTTCTTGTTCTGGTCTTGGTTCTTGGTCTTGGTTCTGGTCTGGTTCTGGTCTTGGTTCTGGTTCTGGTTTGGTTCTGGTCTTGGGTCTGGTTCTGGTCTTGGTTCTGGTCTTGGTTCTGGTTCTGGTCTTGGTTCTGGTCTTGGTTCTGGTTCTGGTCTTGGTTCTGGGTCTGTTTCTGGTCTTGGGTCTGGTCTTGGTTCTGGTTCTGGTTGTGGTTCTGGTCTTGGTTCTGGTTGTGGTCTTGGTTCTGGTCTTGGTTCTGGGTCTTGGTTCTGGGTCTTGGTTCTGGTTCTGGTCTTGGTTGTGGTTCTGGGTCTTGGTTCTGGGTCTTGGTTCTGGTCTTGGTTCTGGTTCTGGGTCTTGGTTCTGGGTCTATTTCTGGTTTTGGTTCTGGTTCTGGTCTTGGTTCTGGTCTTGGTTCTGGTCTTGGTTCTGGTTCTGGTCTTGATTCTGGGTCTGTTTCTGGTCTTGGTTCTGGTCTTTGTTCTGGTCTTGGTTCTGGTTCTGGTTCTTGGTTCTGGTTCTGGTCTTGGTCTTGGTTGTGGTTATGGGTCTTGGTTCTGGTTCTGGTCTTGGGTCTGGTTCTGGTTCTGGGTCTTGGTTCTTGGTTCTGGTCTTGGGTCTGGTTCTGGCTCTGGTTCTGGCTCTGGTTCTGGGTCTTGGTTCTGGTTCTGGTCTTGGATCTGGTTCTGATTCTGTTCTGGATCTGGTTCTGGTCTTGGTTCTGGTCTTGGTTCTGGTTCTGGTTTTGGTTCTGGGTCTTGGTTCTGGTTCTGGGTCTTGGTTCTGGTCTTGGTTCTGGGTCTTGTTCTGGGTCTGGCGCTGGTTCTGGTCTTGGTTCTGGTTCTGGTCTTGGTTCTGGTCCTGGTCTTGGTTCTGTTTCTGGTCTTGGTTTTGGCTCTGTGTCTTGGTTCTGGTCTTGGTTCTGGTTGTGGTTCTGGGTCTTGGTTCTGGGTCTGGGTCTGGTTCTGGTCTTGGTTTTGGTCTTGGTTCTGGTTATGGGTCTGGTTCTGGCTCTGGTTCTTGGTTCTGGGTCTGCTTCTGGTCTTGGTTCTGGTTCTGGTCTTGATTCTGGGTCTGTTTCTGGTCTTGGTTCTGGTCTTTGTTCTGGTCTTGGTTCTGGTTCTGGTCTTGGTTCTGGTTCTGGTCTTGGTTCTGGGTCCATTTCTGGTCTTGGTTCTGGGTCCATTTCTGGTTCTGGTTCTGGTTCTGGTCTTGGTTCTGGTCTTGGTTGTGGTTCTGGGTCTTGGTTGTGGTTCTGGGTCTTGGTTCTGCTTCTGGGTCTTGGTTCTTGGTCTTGGTTCTGGTCTGGGTCTGGTTCTGGTCTTGGTTCTGGTTTGGTTCTGGTCTTGGGTCTGGTTCTGGTCTTGGTTCTGGTCTTGGTTCTGGTTCTGGTCTTGGTTCTGGTCTTGGTTCTGGTTCTGGTTCTGGTCTTGGTTCTGGGTCTGTTTCTGGTCTTGGGTCTGGTCTTGGTTCTGGGTCTTGGTTCTGGCGCTGGTTCTGGTCTTGGTTCTGGTTCTGGCGCTGGTTCTGGTCTTGGTTCTGGTCTTGGTTCTGGGTTCTGGTTCTGGGTCTTGGTCTTGGTTCTGGGTCTTGGTTCTGGGTCTTGGTTCTTGGTCTTGGTTCTGGTTCTGGTCTTCGTTCTGGGTCTTGGTTCTGGGTCTTGGTTCTGGCGCTGGTTCTGGTCTTGGTTCTGGTCTTGGTTCTGGGTCCGTTTCTGGTCTTGGTTCTGGTCTTGGTTCTGGTTGTGGTTCTGGGTCTTGGTTCTGGTTCTGGTCTTGGTTCTGGGTCTGGTTCTGGTCTTGGTTCTTGTTCTGGTCTTGGTTCTGGTCTTGGTTCTGGTTCTGGTCTTGGTTCTGGTCTTGGTTCTGGTTCTGGTCTTGGTTCTGGGTCTGTTTCTGGTCTTGGGTCTGGTCTTGGTTCTGGTTCTGGGTCTTGGTTCTGGCGCTGGTTCTGGTCTTGGTTCTGGTTCTGGCGCTGGTTCTGGTCTTGGTTCTGGTCTTGGTTCTGGGTTCTGGTTCTGGGTCTTGGTCTTGGTTCTGGGTCTTGGTTCTGGGTCTTGGTTCTGGGTCTTGGTTCTGGTTCTGGTCTTGGTTCTGGGTCTTGGTTCTGGGTCTTGGTTCTGGTTCTGGCGCTGGTTCTGGTCTTGGTTCTGGTCTTGGTTCTGGGTCCGTTTCTGGTCTTGGTTCTGGTCTTGGTTCTGGTTGTGGTTCTGGGTTCTGGTTCTGGTCTTGGTTCTGGGTCTGGTTCTGGGTCTGGTCTTGGGTCTTGTTCTGGTTCTGGTCTTGGTCTTGGTTCTAGGTCTTGGTTCTGGGTATTGGTTCTGGTTCTGGTCTTGATTCTGGTTCTGGCTCTGGTTCTGGGTCTTGGTTCTGATTCTGGTCTTGGATCTGGTTCTGGTTCTGGGTCTTGGTTCTGGGTCTTGGTTCTGGTTTGGTTCTGGTCTTGGTTCTGGGTCTTGGTTCTGGGTCTTGGTTCTGGTTTGGTTCTGGTCTTGGTTCTGGTTCTGGGTCTTGGGTCTGGGTCTGGGTCTTGGTTCTGGTTCTGGTCTTTGATTCTGGTTCTGGGTCTTGGTTCTGGTTCTGGCTCTGGTTCAGGTTCTGGGTTTTGGTTCTGGATCTGGTTCTGGTCTTGGTTCTGGTCTTGATTCTGGCTCTGGTTCTGGGTCTTGGTTCTGGGTCTTGGTTCTGGTTCTGGTCTTGGTTCTGGGTTCTGGTTCTGGTCTTGGTTCTGGGTCTTGGTTCTGGATCTTGGTTCTGGTCTTGGATCTGGTTCTGGTTCTGGGTCTTGGTTCTGGTTATGGGTCTGGTTCTAGTTCTGGTCTAGGTTCTATTTCTTGGTCTGGTCTTGGTTCTGGTCTTGGATCTGGGTCTTGGGTCTGGTTCTGGTCTTGGTTCTGGTTCTGGTCTTGGTTCTGGTTTGGTTCTGGTCTTGGGTCTGGTTCTGGTCTTGGTTCTGGTCTTGGTTCTGGTTCTGGTCTTGGTTCTGGTCTTGGTTCTGGTTCTGGTTCTGGTCTTGGTTCTGGGTCTGTTTCTGGTCTTGGGTCTGGTCTTGGTTCTGGTTCTGGGTCTTGGTTCTGGCGCTGGTTCTGGTCTTGGTTCTGGCTCTGGCGCTGGTTCTGGTCTTGGTTCTGGTCTTGGTTCTGGTCTTGGTTCTGGGTTCTGGTTCTGGGTCTTGGTCTTGGTTCTGGGTCTTGGTTCTGGGTCTTGGTTCTTGGTCTTGGTTCTGGTTCTGGTCTTCGTTCTGGGTCTTGGTTCTGGGTCTTGGTTCTGGCGCTGGTTCTGGTCTTGGTTCTGGTCTTGGTTCTGGGTCCGTTTCTGGTCTTGGTTCTGGTCTTGGTTCTGGTTGTGGTTCTGGGTCTTGGTTCTGGTTCTGGTCTTGGTTCTGGGTCTGGTTCTGGGTCTGGTCTTGGTTCTTGTTCTGGTCTTGGTTCTTGGTCTTGGTTCTGGTCTGGGTCTGGTTCTGGTCTTGGTTCTGGTTCTGGTTTGGTTCTGGTCTTGGGTCTGGTTCTGGTCTTGGTTCTGGTCTTGGTTCTGGTTCTGGTCTTGGTTCTGGTTCTGGTCTTGGTTCTGGGTCTGTTTCTGGTCTTGGGTCTGGTCTTGGTTCTGGTTCTGGGTCTTGGTTCTGGCGCTGGTTCTGGTCTTGGTTCTGGTTCTGGCGCTGGTTCTGGACTTGGTTCTGGTCTTGGTTCTGGGTTCTGGTTCTGGGTCTTGGTCTTGGTTCTGGGTCTTGGTTCTGGGTCTTGGTTCTGGGTCTTGGTTCTGGTTCTGGTCTTCGTTCTGGGTCTTGGTTCTGGGTCTTGGTTCTGGTTCTGGCGCTGGTTCTGGTCTTGGTTCTGGTCTTGGTTCTGGGTCCGTTTCTGGTCTTGGTTCTGGTCTTGGTTCTGGTTGTGGTTCTGGGTCTTGGTTCTGGTTCTGGTCTTGGTTCTGGGTCTGGTTCTGGGTCTGGTCTTGGTTCTTGTTCTGGTTCTGGTCTTGGTCTTGGTTCTAGGTCTTGGTTCTGGGTATTGGTTCTGGTTCTGGTCTTGATTCTGGTTCTGGATCTGGTTCTGGGTCTTGGTTCTGATTCTGGTCTTGGATCTGGTTCTGGGTCTTGGTTCTGGTTCTGGTCTTGGTTCTGGGTCCATTTCTGGTCTTGGTTCTGGGTCCATTTCTGGTCTTGGTTCTGGTTCTGGTTCTTGGTTCTGGTTCTGGTTCTGGTCTTGGTTCTGGTCTTGGTTGTGGTTCTGGGTCTTGGTTGTGGTTCTGGGTCTTGGTTCTGGTCTGGGTCTGGTTCTGGTCTTGGTTCTGGTTTGGTTCTGGTCTTGGGTCTGGTTCTGGTCTTGGTTCTGGTCTTGGTTCTGGTTCTGGTCTTGGTTCTGGTCTTGGTTCTGGTTCTGGTCTTGGTTCTGGTTCTGGTCTTGGTTCTGGGTCTTGGTTCTGGGTCTATTTCTGGTTTTGGTTCTGGTTCTGGTCTTGGCTCTGGTTCTGGTCTTGGTTCTGTTATGGGTCTGGTTCTGGCTCTGGGTCTTTGTTCTGCTTGTGGTCTTGGTTCTGGTTGTGGTCTTGGTTCTGGTTGTGGGTCTTGGTTCTGGTTTTGGTTCTGGTTCTGGTCTTGGATCTGGGTCTATTTCTGGTTTTGGTTCTGGTTCTGGGTCTTGGTTCTGGGTCTTGATTCTGGTTCTGGTCTTGGTTCTGGGCCTGGTTCTGGGTCTTGGTTCTGGTCTTGGTTCTGGTCTTGGTTCTGGTCTTGGTTCTTGGTTCTGCTCTGGGTCTTGGTTCTGGTATTGGTTCTGGTCTTGGATCTGGTTCTGGATCTGGTTCTGGTCTTGGTTCTGGTCTTGGTTCTGGTTCTGGTCTTGGTTCTGGGTCTTGGTCTTGGTTCTGGTCTTGGGTCTTGTTCTGGCGCTGGTTCTGGTTTTGGTTCTGGTCTTGGTTCTGGTTCTGGTCTTGGTTCTGGTCCTGGTCTTGGTTCTGGTCTTGGTTTTGGCTCTGGGTCTGGGTCTTGGTTCTGGTCTTGGTTCTGGTTGTGGTTCTGGGTCTTGGCTCTGGGTCTGGGTCTTGGTCCTGGTCCTGGTCTTGGTTCTGGTTCTGGTCCTGGTCTTGGTTCTGGTCTTGGTTTTGGCTCTGGGTCTGGGTCTTGGTTCTGGTCCTGGTCTTGGTTCTGGTCTTGGTTTTGGCTCTGGGTCTGGGTCTTGGTTCTGGGTCTTGGTTCTGGGTCTTGGTTCTGGGTCTGGTTCTGGGTCTAGGTTCTGGTCTTGGTTCTGGTTATGGGTCTGGTTCTGGCTCTGGTTCTTGGTTCTGGGTCTGGTTCTGGTCTTGGTTCTGGTCTTGGTCTTGGTTCTGGGTCTTGGTTCTGGTCTTGGTCTTGGTTCTTGGTCTTGGTTCTGGTCTTGGTTCTGGTCTTGGTTCTGGTTGTGGTTCTAGGTCTTGGTTGTGGTTCTGGGTCTTGGTTCTGCTTCTGGTCTTGGGTCTGGTTCTGGTCTTGGTTCTGGTCTTGGTTCTGGTCTTGGTTCTGGGTCTGGTTCTGGTTTGGTTCTGGTCTTGGGTCTGGTTCTGGTTCTGGTCTTGGTTCTGGGTCTGTTTCTGGTCTTGGTTCTGGTCTTGGTTCTGGGTCTTGGTTCTGGTCTTGGTTCTGGTCTTGGTTCTGGGTCTTGGTTCTGGTTCTGGCGCTGGTTCTCGTCTTGGTTCTGGGTCTTGGTTCTGCTCTGGCTCTGGGTTCTGGTTCTGGGTCTTGGTTCTGGTCTTGGTTCTGGTTCTGGTCTTGGTTCTGGGTCTTGGTTCTGGGTCGTGGTTCTGGTCTTGGTTCTGGTTCTGGTCTTGGTTCTGGTCTTGGTTCTGGGTCTTGGTTCTGGTTCTGGGTCTGGTTTTGGTCTTGGCTCTGGATCTGGTCTTGGATCTGGGTCTGGTTCTGGTCTTGGTTCTGGGTCTGGTTCTGGGTCTTGGGTCTGGTCTTGGTTCTGGGTCTGTTTCTGGTCTTGGTTCTGGTCTTGGATCTGGTTCTGGTCTTGGTTCTGGGTCAGGTTCTGGTCTGGTTCTGTTTCTGGTTTTGTTCTTGGTTCTGGGTCTTGAGTCTGGTTCTGGGTCTGGGTCTGGGTCTTGGTTCTGGTCTGGTTCTTGGTTCTGGTTCTGGTTTGGTTCTGGTCTTGGTTCTGGGTCTTGGTTCTGGTTCTGGTCTTGGTTCTGGTCTGGTTCTGGGTCTTGGGTCTGGTTCTGGGTCTTGGTTCTGGTCTTGGTTCTGGT
This sequence comes from Oncorhynchus clarkii lewisi, assembly GCF_045791955.1. Classification (NCBI taxonomy): domain Eukaryota; kingdom Metazoa; phylum Chordata; class Actinopteri; order Salmoniformes; family Salmonidae; genus Oncorhynchus; species Oncorhynchus clarkii. The sequence goes on along the minus strand of NW_027258056.1, from coordinate 128,538 downwards.
TCTGGTTCTGGGTCAATTTTTTTTTTTTTTGGTCTTGGTTCTGGCTCTGGTTCTGGGTCTTGGTTCTGGTCTGGTTCTGGTTCTGGGTCATGGTTCTGGTTCTGGTCTTGGTTCTGGGTCTGGTTCTGATTCTGGGTCTTGGTTCTGGTTCTGGTCTTGGGTCTGGTTCTGATTCTGGTTCTGGGTCTTGGTTCTGGTTATGGGTCTGGTTCTGGCTCTGGTTATTGGTTCTGGTCTTGGTTCTGGTTCTGGTCTTGATTCTGGGTCTGTTTCTGGTCTTGGTTCTGGGTCTTGGTTCTGGTTCTGGTCTTGGTTCTGGGTCTTGGTTCTGGGTCTTGGTTCTGGGTCTTGGTTCTGGGTCTGGTCTTGGTTCTGGTTCTGTTCTTGGTTCTGGTCTTGGTTCTGGTTCTGGGTCTTGGGTCTGGTCTTGGTTCTGGGTCTTGGTTCTGGTCTTGGTCTTGGTTCTGGGTCTTGGTTCTGGTTCTGGGTCTGGTTCTGGTCTTGGCTCTGGATCTGGTCTTGGATCTGGGTCTGGTTCTGGTCTTGGTTCTGGGTCTGGTTCTGGGTCTTGGGTCTGGTCTTGGTTCTGGGTCTGTTTCTGGTCTTGGTTCTGGTCTTGGATCTGGTTCTGGGTCTTGGTTCTGGTCTTGGTTCTGGGTCAGGTTCTGGTCTTGGTTCTGGTCTGGTTCTGTTTCTGGTTTTGGTCTTGGTTCTGGGTCTTGAGTCTGGTTCTGGGTCTTGGTCTGGGTCTTGGTTCTGGTTTGGTTCTGGTCTTGGTTCTGGTTCTTGGTTCTGGTTCTGGTTTGGTTCTGGTCTTGGTTCTGGGTCTTGGTTCTGGTCTTGGTTCTGGTCTGGTTTTGGGTCTTGGGTCTGGTTCTGGGTCTTGGTTCTGGTCTTGGTTCTGGTTCTGGTTCTCGGTCAATTTTTTTTTTTTTGGTCTTGGTTCTGGCTCTGGTTCTGGGTCTTGGTTCTGGTCTGGTTCTGGGTCATGGTTCTGGGTCTGGTTCTGATTCTGGTTCTGGGTCTTGGTTCTGGTCTTGGTTCTGGGTCTGGTTCTGATTCTGGTTCTGGGTCTTGGTTCTGGTTATGGGTCTGGTTCTGGCTCTGGTTATTGGTTCTGGTCGTGGTTCTGGTTCTGGTCTTGATTCTGGGCTGTTTCTGGTCTTGGTTCTGGGTCTTGGTTCTGGTTCTGGGTCTTGGTTCTGGTTCTGGTCTTGGTTCTGGGTCTTGGTTCTGGTTCTGGTCTTGGTTCTGGTTCTGGTCTTGGTTCTGGTTCTGGGTCTTGGGTCTGGTCTTGGTTCTGGTCTGGTTCTGGTTCTTGTTCTGGTTGTGGTTCTGGTCTTGGTTCTGGTTGTGGTCTTGGTTCTGGTTCTGGTTCTGGTCTTTGTTCTGGTTCTGGTCTTGGTTCTGGTCTTGGTTCTGGTTCTGGGTCTTGGGTCTGGTCTTGGTTCTGGTCTGGTTCTTGTTCTGGTTGTGGTTCTGGTCTTGGTTCTGGTTGTGGTCTTGGCTCTGGTCTTGGTTCTGGTTGTGGTTCTGGGTCTTGGTTCTGGGTCTTGGTTCTGGTTCTGGTCTTGGTTGTGGTTCTGGGTCTTGGTTCTGGGTCTTGGTTCTGGTCTTGGTTCTGGTTCTGGGTCTTGGTTCTGGGTCTATTTCTGGTTTTGGTTCTGGTTCTGGTCTTGGTTCTGGTCTTGGTTCTGGTTCTGGTCTTGATTCTGGGTCTGTTTCTGGTCTTGGTTCTGGTCTTTGTTCTGGTCTTGGTTCTGGTTCTGGTTCTTGGTTCTGGTTCTGGTCTTGGTCTTGGTTGTGGTTCTGGGTCTTGGTTCTGGGTCTGGTTCTGATTCTGGGTCTTGGTTCTGGGTCTTGGTTCTTGGTTCTGGTCTTGGGTCTGGTTCTGGCTCTGGTTCTGGCTCTGGTTCTGGGTCTTGGTTCTGGTTCTGGTCTTGGGTCTGGTTCTGATTCTGTTCTGGATCTGGTTCTGGTCTTGGTTCTGGTCTTGGTTCTGGTTTTGGTTCTGGGTCTTGGTTCTGGTTCTGGGTCTTGGTTCTGGTCCTTGTTCTGGGTCTTGTTCTGGGTCTGGCGCTGGTTCTGGTCTTGGTTCTGGTTCTGGTCTTGGTTCTGGTCCTGGTCTTGGTTCTGTTTCTGGTCTTGGTTTTGGCTCTGTGTCTTGGTTCTGGTCTTGGTTCTGGTTGTGGTTCTGGGTCTTGGTTCTGGGTCTGGGTCTGGTTCTGGTCTTGGTTTTGGTCTTGGTTCTGGTTATGGGTCTGGTTCTGGCTCTGGTTCTTGGTTCTGGGTCTGGTTCTGGTCTTGGTTCTGGTTCTGGTCTCTATTCTGGGTCTGTTTCTGGTCTTGGTTCTGGTCTTTGTTCTGGTCTTGGTTCTGGTTCTGGTCTTGGTTCTGGGTCCATTTCTGGTCTTGGTTCTGGGTCCATTTCTGGTCTTGGTTCTGGTTCTGGTTCTTGGTTCTGGTTCTGGTTCTGGTCTTGGTTCTGGTCTTGGTTGTGGTTCTGGGTATTGGTTGTGGTTCTGGGTCTTGGTTCTGCTTCTGGTCTTGGTTCTTGGTCTTGGTTCTGGTCTGGGTCTGGTTCTGGTCTTGGTTCTGGTTTGGTTCTGGTCTTGGGTCTGGTTCTGGTCTTGGTTCTGGTCTTGGTTCTGGTTCTGGTCTTGGTTCTGGTCTTGGTTCTGGTTCTGGTTCTGGTCTTGGTTCTGGGTCTGTTTCTGGTCTTGGGTCTGGTCTTGGTTCTGGTTCTGGGTCTTGGTTCTGGCGCTGGTTCTGGTCTTGGTTCTGGTTCTGGCGCTGGTTCTGGTCTTGGTTCTGGTCTTGGTTCTGGGTTCTGGTTCTGGGTCTTGGTCTTGGTTCTGGGTCTTGGTTCTGGGTCTTGGTTCTTGGTCTTGGTTCTGGTTCTGGTCTTTGTTCTGGGTCTTGGTTCTGGGTCTTGGTTCTGGTTCTGGCGCTGGTTCTGGTCTTGGTTCTGGTCTTGGTTCTGGGTCCGTTTCTGGTCTTGGTTCTGGTCTTGGTTCTGGTTGTGGTTCTGGGTCTTGGTTCTGGTTCTGGTCTTGGTTCTGGGTCTGGTTCTGGGTCTGGTCTTGGTTCTTGTTCTGGTCTTGGTTCTTGGTCTTGGTTCTGGTCTGGTTCTGGTCTTGGTTCTGGTTCTGGTTTGGTTCTGGTCTTGGGTCTGGTTCTGGTCTTGGTTCTGGTCTTGGTTCTGGTTCTGGTCTTGGTTCTGGTCTTGGTTCTGGGTCTGTTTCTGGTCTTGGGTCTGGTCTTGGTTCTGGTTCTGGTTGTGGTTCTGGTCTTGGTTCTGGTTGTGGTCTTGGTTCTGGTCTTGGTTCTGGGTCTTGGTTCTGGGTCTTGGTTCTGGTTCTGGTCTTGGTTGTGGTTCTGGGTCTTGGTTCTGGGTCTTGGTTCTGGTCTTGGTTCTGGTTCTGGGTCTTGGTTCTGGGTCTATTTCTGGTTTTGGTTCTGGTTCTGGTCTTGGTTCTGGTCTTGGTTCTGGTCTTGGTTCTGGTTCTGGTCTTGATTCTGGGTCTGTTTCTGGTCTTGGTTCTGGTCTTTGTTCTGGTCTTGGTTCTGGTTCTGGTTCTTGGTTCTGGTTCTGGTCTTGGTCTTGGTTGTGGTTCTGGGTCTTGGTTCTGGTTCTGGTCTTGGGTCTGGTTCTGGTTCTGGGTCTTGGTTCTTGGTTCTGGTCTTGGGTCTGGTTCTGGCTCTGGTCTTGGTTCTGGTTCTGGGTCTTGGTTCTGGTCTTGGTTCTGGGTCTTGTTCTGGGTCTGGCGCTGGTTCTGGTCTTGGTTCTGGTTCTGGTCTTGGTTCTGGTCCTGGTCTTGGTTCTGTTTCTGGTCTTGGTTTTGGCTCTGTGTCTTGGTTCTGGTCTTGGTTCTGGTTGTGGTTCTGGGTCTTGGTTCTGGGTCTGGGTCTGGTTCTGGTCTTGGTTTTGGTCTTGGTTCTGGTTATGGGTCTGGTTCTGGCTCTGGTTCTTGGTTCTGGGTCTGGTTCTGGTCTTGGTTCTGGTTCTGGTCTTGATTCTGGGTCTGTTTCTGGTTTGGTTCTGGTCTTTGTTCTGGTCTTGGTTCTGGTTCTGGTCTTGGTTCTGGTTCTGGTCTTGGTTCTGGGTCCATTTCTGGTCTTGGTTCTGGGTCCATTTCTGGTTCTGGTTCTGGTTCTGGTCTTGGTTCTGGTCTTGGTTGTGGTTCTGGGTCTTGGTTGTGGTTCTGGGTCTTGGTTCTGCTTCTGGGTCTTGGTTCTTGGTCTTGGTTCTGGTCTGGGTCTGGTTCTGTTCTTGGTTCTGGTTTGGTTCTGGTCTTGGGTCTGGTTCTGGTCTTGGTTCTGGTCTTGGTTCTGGTTCTGGTCTTGGTTCTGGTCTTGGTTCTGGTTCTGGTTCTGGTCTTGGTTCTGGGTCTGTTTCTGGTCTTGGGTCTGGTCTTGGTTCTGGGTCTTGGTTCTGGCGCTGGTTCTGGTCTTGGTTCTGGTTCTGGCGCTGGTTCTGGTCTTGGTTCTGGTCTTGGTTCTGGGTTCTGGTTCTGGGTCTTGGTCTTGGTTCTGGGTCTTGGTTCTGGGTCTTGGTTCTTGGTCTTGGTTCTGGTTCTGGTCTTCGTTCTGGGTCTTGGTTCTGGGTCTTGGTTCTGAGTCCGTTTCTGGTCTTGGTTCTGGTCTTGGTTCTGGTTGTGGTTCTGGGTCTTGGTTCTGGTTCTGGTCTTGGTTCTGGGTCTGGTTCTGGGTCTGGTCTTGGTTCTTGTTCTGGTCTTGGTTCTTGGTCTTGGTTCTGGTCTGGGTCTGGTACTGGTCTTGGTTCTGGTTCTGGTTTGGTTCTGGTCTTGGGTCTGGTTCTGGTCTTGGTTCTGGTCTTGGTTCTGGTTCTGGTCTTGGTCTTGGTTCTGGGTCTGTTTCTGGTCTTGGGTCTGGTCTTGGTTCTGGTTCTGGGTCTTGGTTCTGGCGCTGGTTCTGGTCTTGGTTCTGGTTCTGGCGCTGGTTCTGGTCTTGGTTCTGGTCTTGGTTCTGGGTTCTGGTTCTGGGTCTTGGTTCTGGGTCTTGGTTCTGGGTCTTGGTTCTGGTTCTGGCGCTGGTTCTGGTCTTGGTTCTGGTCTTGGTTCTGGGTCCGTTTCTGGTCTTGGTTCTGGTCTTGGTTCTGGTTGTGGTTCTGGGTCTTGGTTCTGGTTCTGGGTATTGGTTCTGGTTCTGGTCTTGATTCTGGTTCTGGCTCTGGTTCTGGGTCTTGGTTCTGATTCTGGTCTTGGATCTGGTTCTGGGTCTTGGTTCTGGGTCTTGGTTCTGGTTTGGTTCTGGTCTTGGTTCTGGGTCTTGGTTCTGGTTCTGGGTCTTGGTTCTGGTTTGGTTCTGGTCTTGGTTCTGGTTCTGGGTCTTGGGTCTGGGTCTGGGTCTTGGTTCTGGTTCTGGTCTTTGATTCTGGTTCTGGGTCTTGGTTCTGGTTCTGGCTCTGGTTCAGTTTCTGGGTCTTGGTTCTGGATCTGGTTCTGGTCTTGGTTCTGGTCTTGATTCTGGCTCTGGTTCTGGGTCTTGGTTCTGGGTCTTGGTTCTGGTTCTGGTCTTGGTTCTGGGTTCTGGTTCTGGTCTTGGTTCTGGGTCTTGGTTCTGGATCTTGGTTCTGGTCTTGGATCTGGTTCTGGTTCTGGGTCTTGGTTCTGGTTATGGGTCTGGTTCTAGTTCTGGTCTAGGTTCTATTTCTTGGTCTGGTCTTGGTTCTGGTCTTGGATCTGGGTCTTGGGTCTGGTTCTGGTCTTGGTTCTGGTTCTGGTCTTGGTTCTGGGTCTGGTCTTGGTTCTGGGTCTGGTTCTGGTTCTGGTCTTGGTTCTGGGTCTTGGTTCTGGATCTGGTTCTGGTTCTGGTCTGTTTCTGGGTCTTGGTTCTGGTTCTGGTCTGGTTCTGGTCTTGGGTCTGTCTTGGTTCTGGTTCTGGGTCTTGGTTCTGGTTCTGGCTCTGGGTCTTGGTTCTGGTTCTTGTTCTGGTTGTGGTTCTGGGTCTGGTTCTGGTCTTGGATCTGGTTCTGGGTCTGGTTCTGGTCTGGTCCTGGTTCTGGTTCTGGTCTTGGCTCTGGGTCTGGTTCTGGTCTTGGTTCTGGTCTGGTCCTGGTTCTGGTTCTGGGTCTGGTTCTGGTTTGGTTCTGGTCTTGGTTCTGGGTCTTGGTTCTGGTCTGGAACTGGGTCTTGGGTCTGGTTCTGGGTCTTGGTTCTGGTTTTGGTCTTGGTTCTGGGTCTAATTTCTGTTTTTTTGGTCTTGGTTCTGGCTCTGGTTCTGGGTCTTGGTTCTGGGTCTTGGTTCTGGTTCTGGTCTTGGGTCTGGTTCTGATTCTGGTTCTGGTTCTGGGTCTTGGTTCTGGTCTTGGTTCTGCTTTTGGTTCTGGTCTTGATTCTGGGTCTGTTTCTGGTCTTGGTTCTGGTTCTGGTCTTGGTTCTGGCTCTGGTTCTTGGTTCTGGTCTTGGATCCTGTTCTGGATCTGGTTCTGTTCTTTGTTCTGGTCTTAGTTCTGGTTCTGGTCTTGGTTCTGGTTCTGGTCTTGGTTCTTGGCCTGGTCTTGGTTCTGGTCTTGGTTCTGGTTATGGGTCTGGTTCTGGCTCTGGTTCTGGTCTTGGTTCTGGGTCTTGGTTCTGGTTCTGGTCTTGGGTCTGGTTCTGATTCTGGTTCTGGTTCTGGGTCTTGGTTCTGGTCTTGGTTCTGCTTTTGGTTCTGGTCTTGATTCTGGGTCTGTTTCTGGTCTTGGTTCTGGTCTTGGTTCTGGTTCTGGGTCTTGGTTCTGGTTCTGGTCTTGGTTCTGGGTCTTGGTTCTGGTCTTGGTTCTGGGTCTTGGTTCTGGTCTTGGTTCTGGGTCTTGGTTCTGGTTCTGGGTCTTGGGTCTGGTCTTGGTTCTGGTCTGGGTCTTGGTTCTGGTTCTGGTCTATGTTCTGGTTCTGGGTCTTGGTTCTGGGTCTATTTCTGGTTTTGGTTCTGGTTCTGGTCTTGGTTCTAGTTTTGGTTCTGGTCTTGGTTCTGGGTCTATTTCTGGTTTTGGTTCTGGGTCTTGGTTCTGGTCTTGGTTCTGGGCCTGGTTCTGGGTCTTGGTTCTGGTTCTGGTCTTGGTTCTGGCTCTGGTTCTTGGTTCTGGTCTTGGATCTGGTTCTGGATCTGGTTCTGTTCTTGGTTCTGGTCTTAGTTCTGGTCTTGGCTCTGGGTCTGGTTCTGGTCTTGGTTCTGGTCTGGTCCTGGTTCTGGTTCTGGGTCTGGTTCTGGTTTGGTTCTGGTCTTGGTTCTGGGTCTTGGTTCTGGTCTGGTTCTGGGTCTTGGGTCTGGTTCTGGGTCTTGGTTCTGGTTTTGGTCTTGGTTCTGGGTCTAATTTCTGTTTTTTTGGTCTTGGTTCTGGCTCTGGTTCTGGCTCTGGTTCTGGGTCTTGGTTCTGGTTCTGGTCTTGGGTCTGGTTCTGATTCTGGTTCTGGTTCTGGGTCTTGGTTCTGGTCTTGGTTCTGCTTTTGGTTCTGGTCTTGATTCTGGGTCTGTTTCTGGTCTTGGTTCTGGTTCTGGTCTTGGTTCTGGCTCTGGTTCTTGGTTCTGGTCTTGGATCCTGTTCTGGATCTGGTTCTGTTATTGGTTCTGGTCTTAGTTCTGGTTCTGGTCTTGGTTCTGGTTCTGGTCTTGGTTCTTGTCCTGGTCTTGGTTCTGGTCTTGGTTCTGGTTATGGGTCTGGTTCTGGCTCTGGTTCTGGTCTTGGTTCTGGGTCTTGGTTCTGGTTCTGGTCTTGGGTCTGGTTCTGATTCTGGTTCTGGTTCTGGGTCTTGGTTCTGGTCTTGGTTCTGCTTTTGGTTCTGGTCTTGATTCTGGGTCTGTTTCTGGTCTTGGTTCTGGTTCTGGTCTTGGTTCTGGGTCTTGGTTCTGGTTCTTGGATCTGGTTCTGGTCTTGGATCTGGTTCTGGGTCTTGGTTCTTGTTCTGGTCTTGGTTCTGGGTCTTGGTTCTGGTCTTGGTTCTGGGTCTTGGTTCTGGTTCTGGGTCTTGGGTCTGGTCTTGGTTCTGGTCTGGGTCTTGGTTCTGGTTCTGGTCTATGTTCTGGTTCTGGGTCTTGGTTCTGGGTCTATTTCTGGTTTTGGTTCTGGTTCTGGTCTTGGTTCTGGGTCTATTTCTGGTTTTGGTTCTGGGTCTTGGTTCTGGTCTTGGTTCTGGGCCTGGTTCTGGGTCTTGGTTCTGGTTCTGGTCTTGGTTCTGGCTCTGGTTCTTGGTTCTGGTCTTGGATCTGGTTCTGGATCTGGTTCTGTTCTTGGTTCTGGTCTTAGTTCTGGTTCTGGTCTTGGTTCTGGTTCTGGTCTTGGTTCTTGTCCTGGTCTTGGTTCTGGTCTTGGTTCTGGTTATGGGTCTGGTTCTGGCTCTGGTTCTGGTCTTGGTTCTGGTCTTGGTTCTGGTTCTGGTCTTGGTTCTGGGTCCATTTCTGGTCTTGGTTCTGGTCTTGGTTCTGGTCTTGGTTCTTGGTCCATTTCTGGTCTTGGTTCTGGGTCCATTTCTGGTTCTGGTTCTGGGTTCTGGTGCTGGTCTTGGTTCTGGTCTTGGATCTGGTTCTGGTAGTGGTCTTGGTTCTGGTCTTGGATCTGGTTCTGGGTCTTGGTTCTGGTTCTGGTCTTGGTTCTGGGTCTTGGTTCTGGGTCTTGGTTCTGGTCTTTGTTCTGGTTCTGGTTCTGGTCTTGGTTCTGGGTCTGGTTCTGGTTCTGGTCTTGGTTCTGGTCTTGGGTCTGGTTCTGGTTCTGGTCTTGGTTCTGGGTCTTGGTTCTGGTCTTGGGTCTGGTTCTGGTTCTGGTCTTGGTTCTGGATCTGGTCTTGGGTCTGGTTCTGGTTCTGGTCTTGGTTCTTGGTTCTGCTCTGGGTCTTTGTTCTGGTATTGATTCTGGTTCTGGTCTTGGATCTGGTTCTGGTCTTGGTTCTGGTCTTGGTTCTGGTTCTTGGTCTTGGTTCTGGTTCGGGGTCTTGTTCTTGGTTCTGGTTATGGGTCTGGTCTTGGCTCTGGGTCTTGGTTCTGGTCTTGGGTCTGGTTGTGGGTCTGGTTCTGGTCTTGGTTCTGGTCTTGGTTCTGGTTATGGGTCTGGTTCTGGCTCTGGTTCTTGGTTCTGGTCTTGGTTCTGGGTCTGGTTCTGGTCTTGGTTCTGGTTCTGGTCTTGATTCTGGGTCTGTTTCTGGTCTTGGTTCTGGTCCTGGTCTTGGTTCTGGTTCTGGGTCTTGGTTCTGGTCTTGGTTCTGGTTATGGGTCTGGTTGTTGGTCTGGCTCTGGTTCTTGGTTCTGGTCTTGGTTCTGGGTCTGGTTCTGGTCTTGGTTCTGGTTCTGGTCTTGGTTCTGGTTGTGGTTCTGGATCTTGGTTCTGGTTCTGGTCCTGGTTCTGGGTCTTGGTTCTGGTTCTGGTCTTGGTTCTGGTTCAGGGTCTTGGTTCTGGGTCTAGTTTTGGTTCTGGGTCTTGGTTCTGGTTCTGGGTCTTGGTTCTGGTTCTGGGTCTTGGTCTTGGTCTTGGTTCTGGTTCTGGTTCTGGTCTTGGTTCTGGTCTGGTTCTGGGTCTTGGGTCTGGTTCTGGGTCTTGGTTCTGGTTCTGGTCTTGGTTCTGGTTCTGGTCTGGTTCTGGGTCTTGGGTCTGGTCTTGGTTCTGGTTCTGGGTCTATTTCTGTTTTTTTGTCTTGGTTCTGGCTCTGGTTCTGGGTCTTGGTTCTGGTCTTGGTTCTGGGTCTGGTTCTGATTCTGGTTCTGGTTCTGGGTCTTGATTCTGGTTCTGGTCTTGGTTCTGGTTCTGATTCTGGGTCTGGTTCTGGGTCTTGATTCTGGTTCTGGTCTTGGTTCTGGTTCTGGTCCTGGTCTTGGTTCTGATTCTGGTCTTGGTTCTGGCTCTGGGTCTTGGTTCTGGTCTTGGTTCTGGTCTTGGTTCTGGTTACGGGTCTGGTTCTGGCTCTGGTTCTTGGTTCTGGTCTTGGTTCTGGGTCTGGTTCTGGTCTTGGTTCTGGTTCTGGTCTTGGTTTTGGGTCTTGGTTCTGGTCTTGGGTCTGGTTCTGGTCTTGGTTCCTGGTCTTGGTTCTGGTCTTGGGTCTGGGTCTGGTTCTGGTCTTGGTTCTGGCTCTGGTTCTGGGTCTGGTTCTGGGTTCTGGTTCTGGTTTGGTTCTTGTCTTGGGTCTGGTTCTGGTTCTGGTTCTGGTCTTGGTTCTAGGTCTGTTTCTGGTCTTGGTTCTGGGTCTTGGTTCTGGGTCTTGGATCTGGTTCTGGGTCTTGGGTCTGGTCTTGGTTCTGGTTCTGGGTCTGGTTTTGGTTCTGGTCTTGGTTCTGGTTCTGGTTCTGGGTCTTGGTTCTGGGTCTTGGTTCTGGTTCTGGTCTTGGATCTGGGTCTGGTTCTGGTCTTGGTTCTGGTCTTGGTTCTGGGTCTTGGTTCTGGATCTTGGTTCTGGATCTTGGATCTGGTTCTGGTTCTATTTCTGGGTCTGGTCTTGGTTCTGGTCTGGTTCTGGGTCTTGGGTCTGGTTCTGGGTCTTGGTTCTGGTTCTGGTCTTGGTTCTGGTTCTGGTCTGGTTCTGGGTCTTGGGTCTGGTCTTGGTTCTGGTTCTGGGTCTATTTCTGTTTTTTTGTCTTGGTTCTGGCTCTGGTTCTGGGTCTTGGTTCTGGTTCTGGGTCTTGGTTCTGGTCTTGGGTCTGGTTCTGGTCTTGGTTCTTGGTCTTGGTTCTGGTCTTGGTTCTGGGTCTGGTTCTGGTCTTGGTTCTGGTTCTGGTCTTGGTTCTGGTTGTGGTTCTGGGTCTTGGTTCTGGTCCTGGTTCTGGGTCTTGGTTCTGGTTCTGGTCTTGGTTCTGGTTCAGGGTCTTGGTTCTGGGTCTAGTTTTGGTTCTGGGTCTTGGTTCTGGTTCTGGGTCTGGTTCTGGTTCTGGTCTTGGTTCTGGTTCTGGGTCTTGGTTCTGGTTCTGGGTCTTGGTCTTGGTTCTGGTTCTGGTCTTGGTTCTGGGTCTTGGTTCTGGTTCTGGTTCTGGTCTTGGTTCTGGTCTGGTTCTGGGTCTTGGGTCTGGTTCTGGGTCTTGGTTCTGGTTCTGGTCTTGGTTCTGGTTCTGGGTCTTGGGTCTTGGTTCTGGTCTTGGTTCTGGGCCTGGTTCTGGGTCTTGGTTCTGGTTCTGTTCTTGGTTCTGGCTCTGGTTCTTGGTTCTGGTCTTGGATCTGGTTCTGGATCTGGTTCTGGTCTTGGTTCTGGTCTTGGTTCTGGTTCTGGTTCTGGTCTTGGTTCTGGCTCTGGTCTTGGTTCTGGTTATGGGTCTGGTTCTGGCTCTGGTTCATGTCTTGGTTCTGGGTCTGGTCTTGGTTCTGGTCTTGGTTCTGGTTCTGGCTCTGGTTCTGGTCTTGGTTCTGGTCTTGATTCTGGCTCTGGTTCTGGGTCTTGGTTCTGGGTCTTGATTCTGGTTCTGGTCTTGGTTCTGGTTCTGGTCCTGGTCTTGGTTCTGATTCTGGTCTTGGTTCTGGCTCTGGGTCTTGGTTCTGGTCTTGGTTCTGGTCTTGGTTCTGGTTACGGGTCTGGTTCTGGCTCTGGTTCTTGGTTCTGGTCTTGGTTCTGGGTCTGGTTCTGGTCTTGGTTCTGGTTCTGGTCTTGGTTTTGGGTCTTGGTTCTGGTCTTGGGTCTGGTTCTGGTCTTGGTTCTTGGTCTTGGTTCTGGTCTTGGGTCTGGGTCTGGTTCTGGTCTTGGTTCTGGCTCTGGTTCTGGGTCTGGTTCTGGGTTCTGGTTCTGGTTTGGTTCTTGTCTTGGGTCTGGTTCTGGTTCTGGTTCTGGTCTTGGTTCTAGGTCTGTTTCTGGTCTTGGTTCTGGGTCTTGGTTCTGGGTCTTGGATCTGGTTCTGGGTCTTGGGTCTGGTCTTGGTTCTGGGTCTGGTCTTGGTTCTGGTCTTGGTTCTGGTTCTGGTTCTGGGTCTTGGTTCTGGGTCTTGGTTCTGGTTCTGGTCTTGGATCTGGGTCTGGTTCTGGTCTTGGTTCTGGTCTTGGTTCTGGGTCTTGGTTCTGGATCTTGGTTCTGGTCTTGGATCTGGTTCTGGTTCTATTTCTGGGTCTGGTCTTGGTTCTGGTCTGGTTCTGGGTCTTGGGTCTGGTTCTGGGTCTTGGTTCTGGTTCTGGTCTTGGTTCTGGTTCTGGTCTGGTTCTGGGTCTTGGGTCTGGTCTTGGTTCTGGGTCTATTTCTGTTTTTTTGTCTTGGTTCTGGCTCTGGTTCTGGGTCTTGGTTCTGGGTCTTGGTTCTGGTCTTGGGTCTGGTTCTGGTCTTGGTTCTTGGTCTTGGTTCTGGTCTTGGTTCTGGGTCTGGTTCTGGTCTTGGTTCTGGTTCTGGTCTTGGTTCTGGTTGTGGTTCTGGGTCTTGGTTCTGGTCCTGGTTCTGGGTCTTGGTTCTGGTTCTGGTCTTGGTTCTGGTTCAGGGTCTTGGTTCTGGGTCTAGTTTTGGTTCTGGGTCTTGGTTCTGGTTCTGGGTCTGGTTCTGGTTCTGGTCTTGGTTCTGGTTCTGGGTCTTGGTTCTGGTTCTGGGTCTTGGTCTTGGTTCTGGTTCTGGTCTTGGTTCTGGGTCTTGGTTCTGGTTCTGGTTCTGGTCTTGGTTCTGGTCTGGTTCTGGGTCTTGGGTCTGGTTCTGGGTCTTGGTTCTGGTTCTGGTCTTGGTTCTGGTTCTGGTTCTGGGTCTTGGGTCTTGGTTCTGGTCTTGGTTCTGGGCCTGGTTCTGGGTCTTGGTTCTGGTCTTGGTTCTGGTCTTGGTTCTGGTTCTGGTTCTGGTCTTGGTTCTGGCTCTGGTCTTGGTTCTGGTTATGGGTCTGGTTCTGGCTCTGGTTCTGGTCTTGGTTCTGGGTCTGGTCTTGGTTCTGGTCTTGGTTCTGGTTCTGGCTCTGGTTCTGGTCTTGGTTCTGGTCTTGATTCTGGCTCTGGTTCTGGGTCTTGGTTCTGGGTCTTGGTTCTGGTTCTGGTCTTGGATCTGGGTCTGGTCTTGGTTCTGGGTCTTGGTTCTGGATCTTGGTTCTGGTCTTGGATCTGGTTCTGGTCTGGTTCTGGGTCTTGGGTCTGGTTCTGGGTCTTGGTTCTGGTTCTGGTCTTGGTTCTGGTTCTGGTCTGGTTCTGGGTCTTGGGTCTGGTCTTGGTTCTGGTTCTGGGTCTATTTCTGTTTTTTTGTCTTGGTTCTGGCTCTGGTTCTGGGTCTTGGTTCTGGTTCTGGGTCTTGGTTCTGGTCTTGGGTCTGGTTCTGGTCTTGGTTCTTGGTCTTGGTTCTGGTCTTGGTTCTGGTCTTGGTTCTGGTTGTGGTTCTGGGTCTTGGTTCTGGTTCTGGTCCTGGTTCTGGGTCTTGGTTCTGGTCTTGGTTCTGGTTCAGGGTCTTGGTTCTGGGTCTAGTTTTGGTTCTGGGTCTTGGTTCTGGTTCTGGGTCTGGTTCTGGTTCTGGTCTTGGTTCTGGTTCTGGGTCTTGGTTCTGGTTCTGGGTCTTGGTCTTGGTTCTGGTTCTGGTCTTGGTTCTGGGTCTTGGTTCTGGTTCTGGTTCTGGTCTTGGTTCTGGTCTGGTTCTGGGTCTTGGGTCTGGTTCTGGGTCTTGGTTCTGGTTCTGGTCTTGGTTCTGGTTCTGGGTCTTGGGTCTTGGTTCTGGTCTTGGTTCTGGGCCTGGTTCTGGGTCTTGGTTCTGGTTCTGTTCTTGGTTCTGGCTCTGGTTCTTGGTTCTGGTCTTGGATCTGGTTCTGGATCTGGTCTTGGTTCTGGTCTTGGTTCTGGTCTTGGTTCTGGCTCTGGTCTTGGTTCTGGTTATGGGTCTGGTTCTGGCTCTGGTTCTGGTCTTGGTTCTGGGTCTGGTTCTGGGTCTTGGTTCTGGGTCTTGGTTCTGGTCTTGGTTCTGGTTCTGGTCTTGGTTCTGGGTCCATTTCTGGTCTTGGTTCTGGGTCCATTTCTGGTCTTGGTTCTGGGTCTGGTTCTGGTCTTGGTTCTGGTCTTGGTTCTGGGTCCATTTCTGGTCTTGGTTCTGGGTCCATTTCTGGTTCTGGTTCTGGATTCTGGTTCTGGCGCTGGTTCTGGTCTTGGTTCTGGCTCTGGTTCTGGGTCTTGGTTCTGGGTCTTGGTTCTGGTTGTGGTTCTGGGTCTTGGTTCTGGTTCTGGTCTTGGTTCTGGTTCTGGGTCTTGGTTCTGGGTCTAGTTTTGGTTCTGGGTCTTGGTTCTGGTTCTGGGTCTGGTTCTGGTCTTGGTTCTGGTCTTGGTTCTGGTTCTGGTCTTGGTTCTGGGTCCATTTCTGGTCTTGGTTCTGGGTCCATTTCTGGTCTTGGTTCTGGGTCTGGTTCTGGTCTTGGTTCTGGGTCCATTTCTGGTCCTGGTTCTGGGTCTTGGTTCTGGTCTTGGTTCTGGTTCAGGGTCTTGGTTCTGGGTCTAGTTTTGGTTCTGGGTCTTGGTTCTGGGTCTGGTTCTGGTCTTGGTTCTGGTTCTGGGTCTTGGTTCTGGTTCTGGGTCTTGGTCTTGGTTCTGGTTCTGGTCTTGGTTCTGGGTCTTGGTTCTGGTCTTGGTTCTGGTCTGGTTCTGGGTCTTGGGTCTGGTTCTGGGTCTTGGTTCTGGTTCTGGTCTTGGTTCTGGTTCTGGGTCTTGGGTCTTGGTTCTGGTCTTGGTTCTGGGCCTGGTTCTGGGTCTTGGTTCTGGTTCTGTTCTTGGTTCTGGCTCTGGTTCTTGGTTCTGGTCTTGGATCTGGTTCTGGATCTGGTTCTGGTCTTGGTTCTGGTCTTGGTTCTGGTCTTGGTTCTGGCTCTGGTCTTGGTTCTGGTTATGGGTCTGGTTCTGGCTCTGGTTCTGGTCTTGGTTCTGGGTCTGGTTCTGGGTCTTGGTTCTGGGTCTTGGTTCTGGTCTTGGTTCTGGTTCTGGTCTTGGTTCTGGGTCCATTTCTGGTCTTGGTTCTGGGTCCATTTCTGGTCTTGGTTCTGGGTCTGGTTCTGGTCTTGGTTCTGGTCTTGGTTCTGGGTCCATTTATGGTCTTGGTTCTGGGTCCATTTCTGGTTCTGGTTCTGGATTCTGGTTCTGGCGCTGGTTCTGGTCTTGGTTCTGGTTCTGGTTCTGGGTCTTGGTTCTGGTCTTGGTTCTGGTTGTGGTTCTGGGTCTTGGTTCTGGTTCTGGTCTTGGTTCTGGTTCTGGGTCTTGGTTCTGGGTCTAGTTTTGGTTCTGGGTCTTGGTTCTGGGTCTTGGTTCTGGGTCTTGGTTCTGGTTCTGGTCTTGGTTCTGGTCTTGGTTCTGGGTCTTGGTTCTGGTTCTGGTCTTGGTTCTGGTCTGGTTCTGGGTCTTGGGTCTGGTTCTGGGTCTTGGTTCTGGTCTGGTTCTGGGTCTTGGGTCTGGTCTTGGTTCTGGTTCTGGGTCTATTTCTGTTTTTTTGGTCTTGGTTCTGGCTCTGGTTCTGGGTCTTGGTTCTGGTTCTGGTCTGGTTCTGGGTCTTGGTTCTGGTTCTGGTCTTGGTTCTGATTCTGGTTCTGGGTCTTGATTCTGGTTCTGGTCTTGGTTCTGGTTCTGGTCCTGGTCTTGGTTCTGATTCTGGTCTTGGTTCTGGCTCTGGGTCTTGGTTCTGGTCTTGGTTCTGGTCTTGGTTCTGGTTATGGGTCTGGTTCTGGCTCTGGTTCTTGGTTCTGGTCTTGGTTCTGTTTCTGGTCTTGATTCTGGGTCTGTTTCTGGTCTTGGTTCTGGTCTTGGTTCTGGTTCTGGTCTTGGTTCTAGGTCTTGGTTGTGGTTCTGGGTCTTGGTTCTGCTTCTGGTCTTGGGTCTGGTTCTGGTCTTGGTTCTTGGTCTTGGTTCTGGTCTTGGGTCTGGCTCTGGTTCTTGGTTCTGGTTTGGTTCTGGTCTTGGGTCTGGTTCTGGTTCTGGTTCTGGTCTTGGTTCTGGGTCTTGGTTCTGGTCTTGGTTCTGGTCTTGGTTCTGGTCTTGGTTCTGGGTCCATTTCTGGTCTTGGTTCTGTGTCCATTTCTGGTTCGTGGTTCTGGTTGTGGTTCTGGGTCTTGGTTGTGGTTCTGGGTCTTGGTTCTGCTTCTGGTCTGGGTCTGGTTCTGGTCTTGGTTCTGGTCTTGGTTCTGGTTCTGGTTCTTGGTTCTGGTTCTGGTTTGGTTCTGGTCTTGAGTCTGGTTCTGGTCTTGGTTCTGGTTCTGGTTCTTGGTTCTGGTTCTGGTTTGGTTCTGGGTCTTGGTTCTGGTTCTGGTCTTGGTTCTGGTCTTGGTTCTGGTCTTGGTTCTGGGTCTTGGTTCTGCTCTGGCTCTGGGTTCTGGGTCTTGGTTCTGGTCTTGGTTCTGGTTCTGGTCTTGGTTCTGGGTCTTGGTTCTGGTTCTGGCGCTGGTTCTGGCTCTGGGTCTTGGTTCTGGTTGTGGTTCTGGGTCTTGGTTCTGGTTCTTGTCTTGGTTCTGGGTCTGGTTCTGGTTCTTGGTTCTGGTTTGGTTCTGGTCTTGAGTCTGGTTCTGGTTCTGGTCTTGGTTCTGGTTCTGGTCTTGGTTGTGGTTCTGGTCTTGGTTCTTGGTCTTGGTTCTGGTCTTAGTTCTGGCTCTGGGTCTGGTTCTGGGTCTTGGTTCTGGTGTTGGTTCTGGTCTGGGTCTTGGTTCTGGTCTTGGTTCTGGTCTTGGTTCTGGTCTTGGTTCTGGTCTTGGTTCTGGTTCTGGTCTTGGTTCTGGTTCTGGTCTTGGTTCTGGTTCTGGTTCTGGTCTTGGTTCTGGATCTGGTCTTGGGTCTGGTTCTGGTGCTGGTCGTGGTTCTGGTCTGGTTCTGGTTCTGGTCTTGGTTCTGGATCTGGTCTTGTGTCTGGTTCTGGTTCTGGGTCTTGGTTCTGGGTCTTGGTTCTGGGTCTTGGTTCTGGTTCTGGTTTGTTTCTGGTCTTGGTTCTGGATCTGGTCTTGGTTCTGGTTCTGCTCTGGCTCTGGGTCTTGGTTTTCGTTCTTGGTTCTGGTCTTGGGTCTGGCTCTGGTTCTTGGTTCTGGTTCTTGGTTCTGGTCTTGGATCTGGTTCTGGGTCTGGCGCTGGTTCTGGTCTTGGTTCTGGTTCTGGTCTTGGTTCTGGTTCTGGGTCTTGGTTCTGGTCTTGGTTCTGGTTGTGGTTCTGGCTCTGGTTCTTGGTTCTGGTCTTGGTTCTGGGTCTGGTTCTGGTGTTGGTTCTGGTTCTGGTCTTGATTCTGCGTCTGTTTCTGGTCTTGGTTCTGGTTCTGGTCTTGGTTCTGGTCTTGGTTCTGGGTCCATTTCTGGTCTTGGTTCTGGGTCCATTTCTGGTCTTGGTTCTGGTTGTGGTCTTGGGTCTGGTTCTGGTCTTGGGTCTTGGGTCTGGTTCTGGTCTTGGTTCTGGGTCTTGGTTCTGAATTGTTGCAATAGCATGTATTTTTTTTACCAACACAAAAGGTCAAGTATAATTACCTCTGAATCAGAGGAGTGGTCAGGGTGAGGAGAACTGTGTCGACCAGGGGCCTCAGGAGAGCTTCCGTCTTCAGGGGCGGTGGGACTGGATGGCCCAGACCTGGGTGCGTCAGCGGGTTCCCCTGACAGAGGTGCCGCCGAGCTGGAGGACGGGGCGCTCATACGAGGGGAGGGACATGAGGGATGTGGACTGTCTGGTCTACATCCTCCTCCTGAAAGCCCTCGTCCTCCTCGTCGAGCTGCTCGACAGCGGCTGCCTCTTCCGGAAGGTCAGGGTCCCCGCTGACATCCTGCAGCACTCTGCCAGTCTGCGAGTACAGGTACTCCACTCCGAGGAGTTCCCCTATGAAATAAAAATAATAAAAAGCAGAGTAGAGAAGTGTTAATGGGATGTAATTAATGCAACTGATGTAAATGTTCATTCTCTTACTTGACTTACCTGTGAACTCACTAGGCTTGGTGTAGTCCTTAACCTGTTCCTTGCCAAGCACCCTTTCGCTGCTAAGGTTAAGGATGCTTGCAATAAACAATGATCCACCACAGAAAAGTATTAATCCGCCAGTCTCTGAATTGTTTATTGCAAGCAAAAATATATAACCGTGAGCTTGCAGTTCCTACAACTTCCACACGATGTCGCCAATAACGTCATTTTCGTTGACAAAAACGTCAAATCCTTTGTGTAATGATTTGTCATTACACAAAGGATTTTTGTCAACGAAAATGACGTTATTGGCGACATCGTGTGGAAGTTGTAGGAACTGCAAGCTCACGGTTATATATTTTTGCTTGCAATAAACAATGATCAACCACAGAAAAGTATTAATCCGCCAGTCTCTGAATTGTTGCAATAGCATGTATTTTTTTTACCGACACAAAAGGTCAAGTATAATTAATTACCTCTGAATCAGAGGAGTGGTCAGGGTGAGGAGAACTGTGTCGACCAGGGGCCTCAGGAGAGCTTCCGTCTTCAGGGGCGGTGGGACTGGATGGCCAAGACCTGGGAGCGTCAGCGGGTTCCCCTGACAGAGGGGCCGCCGAGCTGGAGGACGGGGCGCTCATACGAGGGGAGGGACATGAGGGATGTGGACTGTCTGGTCTACATCCTCCTCCTGAAAGCCCTCGTCCTCCTCGTCGAGCTGCTCGACAGCGGCTGCCTCTTCCGGAAGATCAGGGTCCCCGCTGACATCCTGCAGCACTCTGCCAGTCTGCGAGTACAGGTACTCCACTCCGAGGAGTTCCCCTATGAAATAAAAAAAATAAAAAGCAGAGTAGAGAAGTGTTAATGGGATGTAATTAATGCAACTGATGTAAATGTTCATTCTCTTACTTGACTTACCTGTGTACTCACTAGGCTTGGTGTAGTCCTTAACCTGTTCCTTGCCAAGCACCCTTTCGCTGCTAAGGTTAAGGATGCTTGCAATAAACAATGATCAACCACAGAAAAGTATTAATCCGCCAGTCTCTGAATTGTTGCAATAGCATGTCTTTTTTTACCAACACAAAAGGTCAAGTATAATTACCTCTGAATCAGAGGAGTGGTCAGGGTGAGGAGAACTGTGTCGACCAGGGGCCTCAGGAGAGCTTCCGTCTTCAGGGGCGGTGGGACTGGATGGCCCAGACCTGGGTGCGTCAGCGGGTTCCCCTGACAGAGGTGCCGCCGAGCTGGAGGACGGGGCGCTCATACGAGGGGAGGGACATGAGGGATGTGGACTGTCTGGTCTACATCCTCCTCCTGAAAGCCCTCGTCCTCCTCGTCGAGCTGCTCGACAGCGGCTGCCTCTTCCGGAAGGTCAGGGTCCCCGCTGACATCCTGCAGCACTCTGCCAGTCTGCGAGTACAGGTACTCCACTCCGAGGAGTTCCCCTATGAAATAAAAAAAATAAAAAGCAGAGTAGAGAAGTGTTAATGGGATGTAATTAATGCAACTGATGTAAATGTTCATTCTCTTACTTGACTTACCTGTGTACTCACTAGGCTTGGTGTAGTCCTTAACCTGTTCCTTGCCAAGCACCCTTTCGCTGCTAAGGTTAAGGATGCTTGCAATAAACAATGATCAACCACAGAAAAGTATTAATCCGCCAGTCTCTGAATTGTTTATTGCAAGCAAAAATATATAACCGTGAGCTTGCAGTTCCTACAACTTCCACACGATGTCGCCAATAACGTCATTTTCGTTGACAAAAACATCAAATCCTTTGTGTAATGATTTGTCATTACACAAAGGATTTTTGTCAACGAAAATGACGTTATTGGCGACATCGTGTGGAAGTTGTAGGAACTGCAAGCTCACGGTTATATATTTTTGCTTGCAATAAACAATGATCAACCACAGAAAAGTATTAATCCGCCAGTCTCTGAATTGTTGCAATAGCATGTATTTTTTTTACCAACACAAAAGGTCAAGTATAATTACCTCTGAATCAGAGGAGTGGTCAGGGTGAGGAGAACTGTGTCGACCAGGGGCCTCAGGAGAGCTTCCGTCTTCAGGGGCGGTGGGACTGGATGGCCCAGACCTGGGTGCGTCAGCGGGTTCCCCTGACAGAGGTGCCGCCGAGCTGGAGGACGGGGCGCTCATACGAGGGACATGAGGGATGTGGACTGTCTGGTCTACATCCTCCTCCTGAAAGCCCTCGTCCTCCTCGTCGAGCTGCTCGACAGCGGCTGCCTCTTCCGGAAGGTCAGGGTCCCCGCTGACATCCTGCAGCACTCTGCCAGTCTGCGAGTACAGGTACTCCACTCCGAGGAGTTCCCCTATGAAATAAAAAAAATAAAAAGCAGAGTAGAGAAGTGTTAATGGGATGTAATTAATGCAACTGATGTAAATGTTCATTCTCTTACTTGACTTACCTGTGAACTCACTAGGCTTGGTGTAGTCCTTAACCTGTTCCTTGCCAAGCACCCTTTCGCTGCTAAGGTTAAGGATGCTTGCAATAAACAATGATCCACCACAGAAAAGTATTAATCCGCCAGTCTCTGAATTGTTTATTGCAAGCAAAAATATATAACCGTGAGCTTGCAGTTCCTACAACTTCCACACGATGTCGCCAATAACGTCATTTTCGTTGACAAAAACGTCAAATCCTTTGTGTAATGATTTGTCATTACACAAAGGATTTTTGTCAACGAAAATGACGTTATTGGCGACATTGTGTGGAAGTTGTAGGAACTGCAAGCTCACGGTTATATATTTTTGCTTGCAATAAACAATGATCAACCACAGAAAAGTATTAATCCGCCAGTCTCTGAATTGTTGCAATAGCATGTATTTTTTTTACCGACACAAAAGGTCAAGTATAATTAATTACCTCTGAATCAGAGGAGTGGTCAGGGTGAGGAGAACTGTGTCGACCAGGGGCCTCAGGAGAGCTTCCGTCTTCAGGGGCGGTGGGACTGGATGGCCAAGACCTGGGAGCGTCAGCGGGTTCCCCTGACAGAGGGGCCGCCGAGCTGGAGGACGGGGCGCTCATACGAGGGGAGGGACATGAGGGATGTGGACTGTCTGGTCTACATCCTCCTCCTGAAAGCCCTCGTCCTCCTCGTCGAGCTGCTCGACAGCGGCTGCCTCTTCCGGAAGATCAGGGTCCCCGCTGACATCCTGCAGCACTCTGCCAGTCTGCGAGTACAGGTACTCCACTCCGAGGAGTTCCCCTATGAAATAAAAAAAATAAAAAGCAGAGTAGAGAAGTGTTAATGGGATGTAATTAATGCAACTGATGTAAATGTTCATTCTCTTACTTGACTTACCTGTGTACTCACTAGGCTTGGTGTAGTCCTTAACCTGTTCCTTGCCAAGCACCCTTTCGCTGCTAAGGTTAAGGATGCTTGCAATAAACAATGATCAACCACAGAAAAGTATTAATCCGCCAGTCTCTGAATTGTTGCAATAGCATGTATTTTTTTTTACCAACACAAAAGGTCAAGTATAATTACCTCTGAATCAGAGGAGTGGTCAGGGTGAGGAGAACTGTGTCGACCAGGGGCCTCAGGAGAGCTTCCGTCTTCAGGGGCGGTGGGACTGGATGGCCCAGACCTGGGTGCGTCAGCGGGTTCCCCTGACAGAGGTGCCGCCGAGCTGGAGGACGGGGCGCTCATACGAGGGGAGGGACATGAGGGATGTGGACTGTCTGGTCTACATCCTCCTCCCGAAAGCCCTCGTCCTCCTCGTCGAGCTGCTCGACAGCGGCTGCCTCTTCCGGAAGGTCAGGGTCCCCGCTGACATCCTGCAGCACTCTGCCAGTCTGCGAGTACAGGTACTCCACTCCGAGGAGTTCCCCTATGAAATAAAAAAAATAAAAAGCAGAGAAGTGTTAATGGGATGTAATTAATGCAACTGATGTAAATGTTCATTCTCTTACTTGACTTACCTGTGTACTCACTAGGCTTGGTGTAGTCCTTAACCTGTTCCTTGCCAAGCACCCTTTCGCTGCTAAGGTTAAGGATGCTTGCAATAAACAATGATCAACCACAGAAAAGTATTAATCCGCCAGTCTCTGAATTGTTGCAATAGCATGTCTTTTTTTACCAACACAAAAGGTCAAGTATAATTACCTCTGAATCAGAGGAGTGGTCAGGGTGAGGAGAACTGTGTCGACCAGGGGCCTCAGGAGAGCTTCCGTCTTCAGGGGCGGTGGGACTGGATGGCCCAGACCTGGGTGCGTCAGCGGGTTCCCCTGACAGAGGTGCCGCCGAGCTGGAGGACGGGGCGCTCATACGAGGGGAGGGATATGAGGGATGTGGACTGTCTGGTCTACATCCTCCTCCTGAAAGCCCTCGTCCTCCTCGTCGAGCTGCTCGACAGCGGCTGCCTCTTCCGGAAGGTCAGGGTCCCCGCTGACATCCTGCAGCACTCTGCCAGTCTGCGAGTACAGGTACTCCACTCCGAGGAGTTCCCCTATGAAATAAAAAAAATAAAAAGCAGAGTAGAGAAGTGTTAATGGGATGTAATTAATGCAACTGATGTAAATGTTCATTCTCTTACTTGACTTACCTGTGTACTCACTAGGCTTGGTGTAGTCCTTAACCTGTTCCTTGCCAAGCACCCTTTCGCTGCTAAGGTTAAGGATGCATGCAATAAACAATGATCAACCACAGAAAAGTATTAATCCGCCAGTCTCTGAATTGTTTATTGCAAGCAAAAATATATAACCGTGAGCTTGCAGTTCCTACAACTTCCACACGATGTCGCCAATAACGTCATTTTCGTTGACAAAAACATCAAATCCTTTGTGTAATGATTTGTCATTACACAAAGGATTTTTGTCAACGAAAATGACGTTATTGGCGACATCGTGTGGAAGTTGTAGGAACTGCAAGCTCACGGTTATATATTTTTGCTTGCAATAAACAATGATCAACCACAGAAAAGTATTAATCCGCCAGTCTCTGAATTGTTGCAATAGCATGTATTTTTTTTACCAACACAAAAGGTCAAGTATAATTACCTCTGAATCAGAGGAGTGGTCAGGGTGAGGAGAACTGTGTCGACCAGGGGCCTCAGGAGAGCTTCCGTCTTCAGGGGCGGTGGGACTGGATGGCCCAGACCTGGGTGCGTCAGCGGGTTCCCCTGACAGAGGTGCCGCCGAGCTGGAGGACGGGGCGCTCATACGAGGGACATGAGGGATGTGGACTGTCTGGTCTACATCCTCCTCCTGAAAGCCCTCGTCCTCCTCGTCGAGCTGCTCGACAGCGGCTGCCTCTTCCGGAAGGTCAGGGTCCCCGCTGACATCCTGCAGCACTCTGCCAGTCTGCGAGTACAGGTACTCCACTCCGAGGAGTTCCCCTATGAAATAAAAAAAATAAAAAGCAGAGTAGAGAAGTGTTAATGGGATGTAATTAATGCAACTGATGTAAATGTTCATTCTCTTACTTGACTTACCTGTGAACTCACTAGGCTTGGTGTAGTCCTTAACCTGTTCCTTGCCAAGCACCCTTTCGCTGCTAAGGTTAAGGATGCTTGCAATAAACAAGCAGAACAAAGACCCAGAGCCAGAACCAGACCCATAACAGAACCAAGACCAGAACCAGAGCCAAGACCAGAACCAGAACCAAAACCAGAAATAGAACCAAGACCCAAGACCCAGAACCAAAACCAGAACCAGAACCAAGACCCAGAACCAAGACCCAGAACCAAGACCCAGAACCAAGACCCAGAACCAAGACCAGAACCAAGACCAGAACCAGAACCAAGACCAGAACCAGAACCAGATCCAAGACTAGAACCAAGACCAGAACCAAGACCCAGAACCAAAACTAGACCCAGAACAAAGACCCAGACCCAGAACCAAGACCCGGTTCTGGTCTTGGATCTGGTTCTGGTCTTGGTTCTGGGTCTGGTTCTTGGTTCTGGGTCTTGGTTCTGGTCTTGGTTCTGTTTCTTGTCTTGGTCCTGGGTCTTGGATCTGGTTCTGGGTCTGGTTCTGGTCTGGTTCTGAACCAGAACCAAGACCAGAACCAGATCCAAGACTAGAACCAAGACCAGAAACAGAACCAAGACCCAGAACCAAAACTAGACCCAGAACAAAGACCCAGAACCAGAACCAAGACCCAGACCCAGAACCAAGACCCAGAACCAAGACCAGAACCAGACCCAGAACCAAGACCAGAACCAAGACCAGAACAACGACCCAAGACCCAGAACCAGAACCAAGACCCAGAACCAGAACCAAGACCAGACCCAGAACCAAGACCCAGAACCAAGACCCAGAACCAAGACCCAGAACCAAGACCCAGAACCAAGACCCAGAACCAGATCCAAGACCAGAACCAGAACCAGATCCAAGACTAGAACCAAGACCAGAACCAGAACCAAGACCCAGAACCAAAACTAGACCCAGAACCAAAACTAGACCCAGAACCAAGACCAGAACCAAGACCAGAACCAAGACCAGAACCAGAACCAAGACCAGAACCAAGACCAGAACCAGCGCCAGACCCAGAACCAAGACCCAGAACCAAGACCCAGAACCAAGACCAGAACCAAGACCAGAACCAAGACCAGAACCAAGACCAGACCCAGAACCAAGACCCAGAACCAAGACCAGAACCAGAACCAAGACCAGAACCAGAACCAAGACCCAGAACCAAGACCCAGAACCAAGACCAAGACCAGAACCAGATCCAAGACCCAGATCCAAGACCAGAACCAAGACCAGAACCAGATCCAAGACCAGAACCAAGACCAGAACCAGAACCAAGACCAGAACCAGAACAAAGACCCAGAACCAGAACCAAGACCCAGAACCAAGACCAGAACCAGAAACAGACCCAGAACCAAGACCAGAACCAAGACCAGAACCAACGCCAGACCCAGAACCAAGACCCAGAACCAAGACCCAGAACCAAGACCCAGAACCAAGACCAGAACCAGAACCAAGACCCAGAACCAAGACCAGAACCAGAACCAAGACCAGAACCAAGACCCAGAACCAGAACCCAGAGCCAGAGCAGAACCAAGACCCAGAACCAAGACCAGAACCAGAACCAAGACCCAGAACCAAGACCCAGAACCAGAACCAAGACCAGAACCAAGACCAGAACCAGAGCCAGAACCAAGACCCAGAACCAGAACCAAGACCAGAACCAAGACCAGACCCAGAACCAAGACCCAGAACCAGATCCAAGACCAGAACCAGAACCAGATCCAAGACCCAGAACCAAGACCCAGAACCAAGACCAGAACCAGAACCCGAACAAGAGCCATAACCAAGACCCAGAACCAGAACCAAGACCAGAACCAGAACCAGACCAGAACCAGAACCAGAACCAGAACCAGAACCAGAACCAAGACCAGAACCCAGAACCAGACCCAGAACCCAGAACCAGAACCAGAACCAGAAGACCCAGAACCAGAACCAAGACCAGAACCAAGACCAGAACCAAGACCAGAACCAAGACCCAGAACCAAAATGTTCTGGTTCTGGTCTTGGATCTGGTTCTGGTTCTGGTCTTGGTTCTGGTTCTGGTCTTGGATCTGGTTCTGGTCTTGGTTCTGGGTCTGGTTCTTGGTTCTGGTTCTGGGTCTTGGTTCTGGTTCTGGTCTTGGTTCTGTTTCTTGTCTTGGTTCTGGGTCTTGGATCTGGTTCTGGGTCTGGTTCTGGTCTTGGCTCTGGATCTGGTCTTGGATCTGGTTCTGGTCTTGGATCTGGTTCTGGGTCTGGTTCTGGTCTTGGTTCTGGGTCTGGTTCTGGGTCTTGGGTCTGGTCTTGGTTCTGAGTCTGTTTCTGGTCTTGGTTCTGGGTCTGGTTCTGGGTCTTGGTTCTGGTTATGAGTCTGGTTCTGGCTCTGGTTATTTGTTCTGGTCTTGGTTCTGGTTTTGGTTCTGGTCTTGATTCTGGGTCTGTTTCTGGTGTTGGTTCTGGTTCTGGTCTTGGTTCTGGGTCTTGGTTCTGGTTCTGGTCTTGGTTCTGGGTCTTGGTTCTGGGTCTTGGTTCTGGGTTCTGGGTCTGGTCTTGGATCTGGTTCTGGGTCTTGGTTCTGGTCTTGGTTCTGGTCTTGGTTCTGGGTCTAGGTTCTGGGTCTTTGTTCTGGTTCTGGTCTTGGTTCTGGGTCTTGGGTCTGGTCTTGGTTCTGGTCTGGTTCTGGTTCTGGGTCTTGGTTCTGGTTCTGGGTCTTGGTTCTGGTCTTGGTTCTGGTTCTGGTCTTGGTTCTGGTTCTGGTCTTGGTTCTGGTCTTGGTTCTGGTCTGGTTCTGGTTGTGGTTCTGGTCTTGGTTCTGGTTGTGGTCTTGGTTCTGGTCTTGGTTCTGGTTGTGGTTCTGGGTCTTGGTTCTGGGTCTTGGTTCTGGTTCTGGTCTTGGTTCTGGGTCTTGGTTCTGGGTCTATTTCTGGTTTTGGTTCTGGTTCTGGTCTTGGCTCTGGTTCTGGTCTTGGTTCTGTTATGGGTCTGGTTCTGGCTCTGGGTCTTTGTTCTGCTTGTGGTCTTGGTTCTGGTTGTGGTCTTGGTTCTGGTTGTGGGTCTTGGTTCTGGTTTTGGTTCTGGTTCTGGTCTTGGATCTGGGTCTATTTCTGGTTTTGGTTCTGGTTCTGGGTCTTGGTTCTGGGTCTTGATTCTGGTTCTGGTCTTGGTTCTGGGCCTGGTTCTGGGTCTTGGTTCTGGTCTTGGTTCTGGTCTTGGTTCTGGTCTTGGTTCTTGGTTCTGCTCTGGGTCTTGGTTCTGGTATTGGTTCTGGTCTTGGATCTGGTTCTGGATCTGGTTCTGGTCTTGGTTCTGGTCTTGGTTCTGGTTCTGGTCTTGGTTCTGGGTCTTGGTCTTGGTTCTGGTCTTGGGTCTTGTTCTGGCGCTGGTTCTGGTTTTGGTTCTGGTCTTGGTTCTGGTTCTGGTCTTGGTTCTGGTCCTGGTCTTGGTTCTGGTCTTGGTTTTGGCTCTGGGTCTGGGTCTTGGTTCTGGTCTTGGTTCTGGTTGTGGTTCTGGGTCTTGTTTCTGGGTCTGGGTCTTGGTCCTGGTCCTGGTCTTGGTTCTGGTTCTGGTCCTGGTCTTGGTTCTGGTCTTGGTTTTGGCTCTGGGTCTGGGTCTTGGTTCTGGTCCTGGTCTTGGTTCTGGTCTTGGTTTTGGCTCTGGGTCTGGGTCTTGGTTCTGGGTCTTGGTTCTGGGTCTTGGTTCTGGGTCTGGTTCTGGGTCTAGGTTCTGGTCTTGGTTCTGGTTATGGGTCTGGTTCTGGCTCTGGTTCTTGGTTCTGGGTCTGGTTCTGGTCTTGGTTCTGGTCTTGGTCTTGGTTCTGGGTCTTGGTTCTGGTCTTGGTCTTGGTTCTTGGTCTTGGTTCTGGTCTTGGTTCTGGTCTTGGTTCTGGTTGTGGTTCTAGGTCTTGGTTGTGGTTCTGGGTCTTGGTTCTGCTTCTGGTCTTGGGTCTGGTTCTGGTCTTGGTTCTTGGTCTTGGTTCTGGTCTTGGTTCTGGTCTTGGTTCTGGGTCTGGTTCTGGTTTGGTTCTGGTCTTGGGTCTGGTTCTGGTTCTGGTCTTGGTTCTGGGTCTGTTTCTGGTCTTGGTTCTGGTCTTGGTTCTGGGTCTTGGTTCTGGTCTTGGTTCTGGTCTTGGTTCTGGGTCTTGGTTCTGGTTCTGGCGCTGGTTCTCGTCTTGGTTCTGGGTCTTGGTTCTGCTCTGGCTCTGGGTTCTGGTTCTGGGTCTTGGTTCTGGTCTTGGTTCTGGTTCTGGTCTTGGTTCTGGGTCTTGGTTCTGGGTCGTGGTTCTGGTCTTGGTTCTGGTTCTGGTCTTGGTTCTGGTCTTGGTTCTGGGTCTTGGTTCTGGTTCTGGGTCTGGTTTTGGTCTTGGCTCTGGATCTGGTCTTGGATCTGGGTCTGGTTCTGGTCTTGGTTCTGGGTCTGGTTCTGGGTCTTGGGTCTGGTCTTGGTTCTGGGTCTGTTTCTGGTCTTGGTTCTGGTCTTGGATCTGGTTCTGGTCTTGGTTCTGGGTCAGGTTCTGGTCTGGTTCTGTTTCTGGTTTTGTTCTTGGTTCTGGGTCTTGAGTCTGGTTCTGGGTCTGGGTCTGGGTCTTGGTTCTGGTCTGGTTCTTGGTTCTGGTTCTGGTTTGGTTCTGGTCTTGGTTCTGGGTCTTGGTTCTGGTTCTGGTCTTGGTTCTGGTCTGGTTCTGGGTCTTGGTTCTGGTCTTGGTTCTGGTTCTGGTTCTGGGTCAATTTATTTTTTTTTGGTCTTGGTTCTGGCTCTGGTTCTGGGTCTTGGTTCTGATTCTGGTCTTGGATCTGGTTCTGGGTCTTGGTTCTGGTTCTGGTCTTGGTTCTGGGTCCATTTCTGGTCTTGGTTCTGGGTCCATTTCTGGTCTTGGTTCTGGTTCTGGTCTTGGTTCTGGTTCTGGTCTTGGTTCTGGTCTTGGTTGTGGTTCTGGGTCTTGGTTGTGGTTCTGGGTCTTGGTTCTGGTCTGGGTCTGGTTCTGGTCTTGGTTCTGGTTTGGTTCTGGTCTTGGGTCTGGTTCTGGTCTTGGTTCTGGTCTTGGTTCTGGTTCTGGTCTTGGTTCTGGTCTTGGTTCTGGTTCTGGTTCTGGTCTTGGTTCTGGGTCTGTTTCTGGTCTTGGGTCTGGTCTTGGTTCTGGTTCTGGGTCTTGGTTCTGGCGCTGGTTCTGGTCTTGGTTCTGGTTCTGGCGCTGGTTCTGGTCTTGGTTCTGGTCTTGGTTCTGGGTTCTGGTTCTGGGTCTTGGTCTTGGTTCTGGGTCTTGGTTCTGGGTCTTGGTTCTTGGTCTTGGTTCTGGTTCTGGTCTTCGTTCTGGGTCTTGGTTCTGGGTCTTGGTTCTGGTTCTGGCGCTGGTTCTGGTCTTGGTTCTGGTCTTGGTTCTGGGTCCGTTTCTGGTCTTGGTTCTGGTCTTGGTTCTGGGTCTTGGTTCTTGTCTTGGTTCTGGGTCTTGGATCTGGTTCTGGGTCTGGTTCTGGTCTTGGCTCTGGATCTGGTCTTGGATCTGGTTCTGGTCTTGGATCTGGTTCTGGGTCTGGTTCTGGTCTTGGTTCTGGGTCTGGTTCTGGGTCTTGGGTCTGGTCTTGGTTCTGAGTCTGTTTCTGGTCTTGGTTCTGGTTCTGGGTCTGGTTCTGGGTCTTGGTTCTGGTTATGAGTCTGGTTCTGGCTCTGGTTATTTGTTCTGGTCTTGGTTCTGGTTTTGGTTCTGGTCTTGATTCTGGGTCTGTTTCTGGTGTTGGTTCTGGTTCTGGTCTTGGTTCTGGGTCTTGGTTCTGGTTCTGGTCTTGGTTCTGGGTCTTGTTTCTGGGTCTTGGTTCTGGGTTCTGGGTCTGGTCTTGGATCTGGTTCTGGGTCTTGGTTCTGGTCTTGGTTCTGGGTCTTGGTTCTGGTTCTGGCGCTGGTTCTCGTCTTGGTTCTGGGTCTTGGTTCTGCTCTGGCTCTGGGTTCTGGTTCTGGGTCTTGGTTCTGGTCTTGGTTCTGGTTCTGGTCTTGGTTCTGGGTCTTGGTTCTGGGTCGTGGTTCTGGTCTTGGTTCTGGTTCTGGTCTTGGTTCTGGTCTTGGTTCTGGGTCTTGGTTCTGGTTCTGGGTCTGGTTTTGGTCTTGGCTCTGGATCTGGTCTTGGATCTGGGTCTGGTTCTGGTCTTGGTTCTGGGTCTGGTTCTGGGTCTTGGGTCTGGTCTTGGTTCTGGGTCTGTTTCTGGTCTTGGTTCTGGTCTTGGATCTGGTTCTGGTCTTGGTTCTGGGTCAGGTTCTGGTCTGGTTCTGTTTCTGGTTTTGTTCTTGGTTCTGGGTCTTGAGTCTGGTTCTGGGTCTGGGTCTGGGTCTTGGTTCTGGTCTGGTTCTTGGTTCTGGTTCTGGTTTGGTTCTGGTCTTGGTTCTGGGTCTTGGTTCTGGTTCTGGTCTTGGTTCTGGTCTGGTTCTGGGTCTTGGTTCTGGTCTTGGTTCTGGTTCTGGTTCTGGGTCAATTTATTTTTTTTTGGTCTTGGTTCTGGCTCTGGTTCTGGGTCTTGGTTCTGGTCTGGTTCTGGTTCTGGGTCATGGTTCTGGTTCTGGTCTTGGTTCTGGGTCTGGTTCTGATTCTGGGTCTTGGTTCTGGTTCTGGTCTTGGGTCTGGTTCTGATTCTGGTTCTGGGTCTTGGTTCTGGTTATGGGTCTGGTTCTGGCTCTGGTTATTGGTTCTGGTCTTGGTTCTGGTTCTGGTCTTGATTCTGGGTCTGTTTCTGGTCTTGGTTCTGGGTCTTGGTTCTGGTTCTGGTCTTGGTTCTGGGTCTTGGTTCTGGGTCTTGGTTCTGGGTCTTGGTTCTGGGTCTGGTCTTGGTTCTGGTTCTGTTCTTGGTTCTGGTCTTGGTTCTGGTTCTGGGTCTTGGGTCTGGTCTTGGTTCTGGGTCTTGGTTCTGGTCTTGGTCTTGGTTCTGGGTCTTGGTTCTGGTTCTGGGTCTGGTTCTGGTCTTGGCTCTGGATCTGGTCTTGGATCTGGGTCTGGTTCTGGTCTTGGTTCTGGGTCTGGTTCTGGGTCTTGGGTCTGGTCTTGGTTCTGGGTCTGTTTCTGGTCTTGGTTCTGGTCTTGGATCTGGTTCTGGGTCTTGGTTCTGGTCTTGGTTCTGGGTCAGGTTCTGGTCTTGGTTCTGGTCTGGTTCTGTTTCTGGTTTTGGTCTTGGTTCTGGGTCTTGAGTCTGGTTCTGGGTCTTGGTCTGGGTCTTGGTTCTGGTTTGGTTCTGGTCTTGGTTCTGGTTCTTGGTTCTGGTTCTGGTTTGGTTCTGGTCTTGGTTCTGGGTCTTGGTTCTGGTCTTGGTTCTGGTCTGGTTCTGGGTCTTGGGTCTGGTTCTGGGTCTTGGTTCTGGTCTTGGTTCTGGTTCTGGTTCTGGGTCAATTTTTTTTTTTTTTGGTCTTGGTTCTGGCTCTGGTTCTGGGTCTTGGTTCTGGTCTGGTTCTGGGTCATGGTTCTGGGTCTGGTTCTGATTCTGGTTCTGGGTCTTGGTTCTGGTCTTGGTTCTGGGTCTGGTTCTGATTCTGGTTCTGGGTCTTGGTTCTGGTTATGGGTCTGGTTCTGGCTCTGGTTATTGGTTCTGGTCTTGGTTCTGGTTCTGGTCTTGATTCTGGGCTGTTTCTGGTCTTGGTTCTGGGTCTTGGTTCTGGTTCTGGGTCTTGGTTCTGGTTCTGGTCTTGGTTCTGGGTCTTGGTTCTGGTTCTGGTCTTGGTTCTGGTTCTGGTCTTGGTTCTGGTTCTGGGTCTTGGGTCTGGTCTTGGTTCTGGTCTGGTTCTGGTTCTTGTTCTGGTTGTGGTTCTGGTCTTGGTTCTGGTTGTGGTCTTGGTTCTGGTTCTGGTTTTTGTTCTGGTTCTGGTCTTGGTTCTGGTCTTGGTTCTGGTTCTGGGTCTTGGGTCTGGTCTTGGTTCTGGTCTGGTTCTTGTTCTGGTTGTGGTTCTGGTCTTGGTTCTGGTTGTGGTCTTGGCTCTGGTCTTGGTTCTGGTTGTGGTTCTGGGTCTTGGTTCTGGGTCTTGGTTCTGGTTCTGGTCTTGGTTGTGGTTCTGGGTCTTGGTTCTGGGTCTTGGTTCTGGTCTTGGTTCTGGTTCTGGGTCTTGGTTCTGGGTCTATTTCTGGTTTTGGTTCTGGTTCTGGTCTTGGTTCTGGTCTTGGTTCTGGTTCTGGTCTTGATTCTGGGTCTGTTTCTGGTCTTGGTTCTGGTCTTTGTTCTGGTCTTGGTTCTGGTTCTGGTTCTTGGTTCTGGTTCTGGTCTTGGTCTTGGTTGTGGTTCTGGGTCTTGGTTCTGGGTCTGGTTCTGATTCTGGGTCTTGGTTCTGGGTCTTGGTTCTTGGTTCTGGTCTTGGGTCTGGTTCTGGCTCTGGTTCTGGCTCTGGTTCTGGGTCTTGGTTCTGGTTCTGGTCTTGGGTCTGGTTCTGATTCTGTTCTGGATCTGGTTCTGGTCTTGGTTCTGGTCTTGGTTCTGGTTCTGGTTTTGGTTCTGGGTCTTGGTTCTGGTTCTGGGTCTTGGTTCTGGTCTTGGTTCTGGGTCTTGTTCTGGGTCTGGCGCTGGTTCTGGTCTTGGTTCTGGTTCTGGTCTTGGTTCTGGTCCTGGTCTTGGTTCTGTTTCTGGTCTTGGTTTTGGCTCTGTGTCTTGGTTCTGGTCTTGGTTCTGGTTGTGGTTCTGGGTCTTGGTTCTGGGTCTGGGTCTGGTTTTGGTCTTGGTTCTGGTTATGGGTCTGGTTCTGGCTCTGGTTCTTGGTTCTGGGTCTGGTTCTGGTCTTGGTTCTGGTTCTGGTCTTGATTCTGGGTCTGTTTCTGGTCTTGGTTCTGGTCTTTGTTCTGGTCTTGGTTCTGGTTCTGGTCTTGGTTCTGGTTCTGGTCTTGGTTCTGGGTCCATTTCTGGTCTTGGTTCTGGGTCCATTTCTGGTTCTGGTTCTGGTCTTGGTTCTGGTCTTGGTTGTGGTTCTGGGTCTTGGTTGTGGTTCTGGGTCTTGGTTCTGCTTCTGGGTCTTGGTTCTTGGTCTTGGTTCTGGTCTGGGTCTGGTTCTGGTCTTGGTTCTGGTTTGGTTCTGGTCTTGGGTCTGGTTCTGGTCTTGGTTCTGGTCTTGGTTCTGGTTCTGGTCTTGGTTCTGGTCTTGGTTCTGGTTCTGGTTCTGGTCTTGGTTCTGGGTCTGTTTCTGGTCTTGGGTCTGGTCTTGGTTCTGGGTCTTGGTTCTGGCGCTGGTTCTGGTCTTGGTTCTGGTTCTGGCGCTGGTTCTGGTCTTGGTTCTGGTCTTGGTTCTGGGTTCTGGTTCTGGGTCTTGGTCTTGGTTCTGGGTCTTGGTTCTGGGTCTTGGTTCTTGGTCTTGGTTCTGGTTCTGGTCTTCGTTCTGGGTCTTGGTTCTGGGTCTTGGTTCTGGCGCTGGTTCTGGTCTTGGTTCTGGTCTTGGTTCTGGGTCCGTTTCTGGTCTTGGTTCTGGTCTTGGTTCTGGTTGTGGTTCTGGGTCTTGGTTCTGGTTCTGGTCTTGGTTCTGGGTCTGGTTCTGGGTCTGGTCTTGGTTCTTGTCCTGGTCTTGGTTCTTGGTCTTGGTTCTGGTCTGGGTCTGGTTCTGGTCTTGGTTCTGGTTCTGGTTTGGTTCTGGTCTTGGGTCTGGTTCTGGTCTTGGTTCTGGTCTTGGTTCTGGTTCTGGTCTTGGTTCTGGTCTTGGTTCTGGTTCTGGTCTTGGTTCTGGGTCTGTTTCTGGTCTTGGGTCTGGTCTTGGTTCTGGTTCTGGGTCTTGGTTCTGGCGCTGGTTCTGGTCTTGGTTCTGGTTCTGGCGCTGGTTCTGGTCTTGGTTCTGGTCTTGGTTCTGGGTTCTGGTTCTGGGTCTTGGTCTTGGTTCTGGGTCTTGGTTCTGGGTCTTGGTTCTGGGTCTTGGTTCTGGTTCTGGTCTTCGTTCTGGGTCTTGGTTCTGGGTCTTGGTTCTGGTTCTGGCGCTGGTTCTGGTCTTGGTTCTGGTCTTGGTTCTGGGTCCGTTTCTGGTCTTGGTTCTGGTCTTGGTTCTGGTTGTGGTTCTGGGTTCTGGTTCTGGTCTTGGTTCTGGGTCTGGTTCTGGGTCTGGTCTTGGGTCTTGTTCTGGTTCTGGTCTTGGTCTTGGTTCTAGGTCTTGGTTCTGGGTATTGGTTCTGGTCTGGTTCTGGTCTGGTTCTGGGTCTTGGGTCTGGTTCTGGGTCTTGGTTCTGGTCTTGGTTCTGGTTCTGGTTCTGGGTCAATTTTTTTTTTTTTGGTCTTGGTTCTGGCTCTGGTTCTGGGTCTTGGTTCTGGTCTGGTTCTGGGTCATGGTTCTGGGTCTGGTTCTGATTCTGGTTCTGGGTCTTGGTTCTGGTCTTGGTTCTGGGTCTGGTTCTGATTCTGGTTCTGGGTCTTGGTTCTGGTTATGGGTCTGGTTCTGGCTCTGGTTATTGGTTCTGGTCTTGGTTCTGGTTCTGGTCTTGATTCTGGGCTGTTTCTGGTCTTGGTTCTGGGTCTTGGTTCTGGTTCTGGGTCTTGGTTCTGGTTCTGGTCTTGGTTCTGGGTCTTGGTTCTGGTTCTGGTCTTGGTTCTGGTTCTGGTCTTGGTTCTGGTTCTGGGTCTTGGGTCTGGTCTTGGTTCTGGTCTGGTTCTGGTTCTTGTTCTGGTTGTGGTTCTGGTCTTGGTTCTGGTTGTGGTCTTGGTTCTGGTTCTGGTTTTTGTTCTGGTTCTGGTCTTGGTTCTGGTCTTGGTTCTGGTTCTGGGTCTTGGGTCTGGTCTTGGTTCTGGTCTGGTTCTTGTTCTGGTTGTGGTTCTGGTCTTGGTTCTGGTTGTGGTCTTGGCTCTGGTCTTGGTTCTGGTTGTGGTTCTGGGTCTTGGTTCTGGGTCTTGGTTCTGGTTCTGGTCTTGGTTGTGGTTCTGGGTCTTGGTTCTGGGTCTTGGTTCTGGTCTTGGTTCTGGTTCTGGGTCTTGGTTCTGGGTCTATTTCTGGTTTTGGTTCTGGTTCTGGTCTTGGTTCTGGTCTTGGTTCTGGTTCTGGTCTTGATTCTGGGTCTGTTTCTGGTCTTGGTTCTGGTCTTTGTTCTGGTCTTGGTTCTGGTTCTGGTTCTTGGTTCTGGTTCTGGTCTTGGTCTTGGTTGTGGTTCTGGGTCTTGGTTCTGGGTCTGGTTCTGATTCTGGGTCTTGGTTCTGGGTCTTGGTTCTTGGTTCTGGTCTTGGGTCTGGTTCTGGCTCTGGTTCTGGCTCTGGTTCTGGGTCTTGGTTCTGGTTCTGGTCTTGGGTCTGGTTCTGATTCTGTTCTGGATCTGGTTCTGGTCTTGGTTCTGGTCTTGGTTCTGGTTCTGGTTTTGGTTCTGGGTCTTGGTTCTGGTTCTGGGTCTTGGTTCTGGTCTTGGTTCTGGGTCTTGTTCTGGGTCTGGCGCTGGTTCTGGTCTTGGTTCTGGTTCTGGTCTTGGTTCTGGTCCTGGTCTTGGTTCTGTTTCTGGTCTTGGTTTTGGCTCTGTGTCTTGGTTCTGGTCTTGGTTCTGGTTGTGGTTCTGGGTCTTGGTTCTGGGTCTGGGTCTGGTTTTGGTCTTGGTTCTGGTTATGGGTCTGGTTCTGGCTCTGGTTCTTGGTTCTGGGTCTGGTTCTGGTCTTGGTTCTGGTTCTGGTCTTGATTCTGGGTCTGTTTCTGGTCTTGGTTCTGGTCTTTGTTCTGGTCTTGGTTCTGGTTCTGGTCTTGGTTCTGGTTCTGGTCTTGGTTCTGGGTCCATTTCTGGTCTTGGTTCTGGGTCCATTTCTGGTTCTGGTTCTGGTCTTGGTTCTGGTCTTGGTTGTGGTTCTGGGTCTTGGTTGTGGTTCTGGGTCTTGGTTCTGCTTCTGGGTCTTGGTTCTTGGTCTTGGTTCTGGTCTGGGTCTGGTTCTGGTCTTGGTTCTGGTTTGGTTCTGGTCTTGGGTCTGGTTCTGGTCTTGGTTCTGGTCTTGGTTCTGGTTCTGGTCTTGGTTCTGGTCTTGGTTCTGGTTCTGGTTCTGGTCTTGGTTCTGGGTCTGTTTCTGGTCTTGGGTCTGGTCTTGGTTCTGGGTCTTGGTTCTGGCGCTGGTTCTGGTCTTGGTTCTGGTTCTGGCGCTGGTTCTGGTCTTGGTTCTGGTCTTGGTTCTGGGTTCTGGTTCTGGGTCTTGGTCTTGGTTCTGGGTCTTGGTTCTGGGTCTTGGTTCTTGGTCTTGGTTCTGGTTCTGGTCTTCGTTCTGGGTCTTGGTTCTGGGTCTTGGTTCTGGCGCTGGTTCTGGTCTTGGTTCTGGTCTTGGTTCTGGGTCCGTTTCTGGTCTTGGTTCTGGTCTTGGTTCTGGTTGTGGTTCTGGGTCTTGGTTCTGGTTCTGGTCTTGGTTCTGGGTCTGGTTCTGGGTCTGGTCTTGGTTCTTGTCCTGGTCTTGGTTCTTGGTCTTGGTTCTGGTCTGGGTCTGGTTCTGGTCTTGGTTCTGGTTCTGGTTTGGTTCTGGTCTTGGGTCTGGTTCTGGTCTTGGTTCTGGTCTTGGTTCTGGTTCTGGTCTTGGTTCTGGTCTTGGTTCTGGTTCTGGTCTTGGTTCTGGGTCTGTTTCTGGTCTTGGGTCTGGTCTTGGTTCTGGTTCTGGGTCTTGGTTCTGGCGCTGGTTCTGGTCTTGGTTCTGGTTCTGGCGCTGGTTCTGGTCTTGGTTCTGGTCTTGGTTCTGGGTTCTGGTTCTGGGTCTTGGTCTTGGTTCTGGGTCTTGGTTCTGGGTCTTGGTTCTGGGTCTTGGTTCTGGTTCTGGTCTTCGTTCTGGGTCTTGGTTCTGGGTCTTGGTTCTGGTTCTGGCGCTGGTTCTGGTCTTGGTTCTGGTCTTGGTTCTGGGTCCGTTTCTGGTCTTGGTTCTGGTCTTGGTTCTGGTTGTGGTTCTGGGTTCTGGTTCTGGTCTTGGTTCTGGGTCTGGTTCTGGGTCTGGTCTTGGGTCTTGTTCTGGTTCTGGTCTTGGTCTTGGTTCTAGGTCTTGGTTCTGGGTATTGGTTCTGGTTCTGGTCTTGATTCTGGTTCTGGCTCTGGTTCTGGGTCTTGGTTCTGATTCTGGTCTTGGATCTGGTTCTGGTTCTGGGTCTTGGTTCTGGGTCTTGGTTCTGGTTTGGTTCTGGTCTTGGTTCTGGGTCTTGGTTCTGGGTCTTGGTTCTGGTTTGGTTCTGGTCTTGGTTCTGGTTCTGGTTCTGGGTCTTGGGTCTGGGTCTGGGTCTTGGTTCTGGTTCTGGTCTTTGATTCTGGTTCTGGGTCTTGGTTCTGGTTCTGGCTCTGGTTCAGGTTCTGGGTTTTGGTTCTGGATCTGGTTCTGGTCTTGGTTCTGGTCTTGATTCTGGCTCTGGTTCTGGGTCTTGGTTCTGGGTCTTGGTTCTGGTTCTGGTCTTGGTTCTGGGTTCTGGTTCTGGTCTTGGTTCTGGGTCTTGGTTCTGGATCTTGGTTCTGGTCTTGGATCTGGTTCTGGTTCTGGGTCTTGGTTCTGGTTATGGGTCTGGTTCTAGTTCTGGTCTAGGTTCTATTTCTTGGTCTGGTCTTGGTTCTGGTCTTGGATCTGGGTCTTGGGTCTGGTTCTGGTCTTGGTTCTGGTTCTGGTCTTGGTTCTGGTTTTGGTTCTGGTTCTGGTTCTGGTCTTGGTTCTGGGTCTGTTTCTGGTCTTGGGTCTGGTCTTGGTTCTGGTTCTGGGTCTTGGTTCTGGCGCTGGTTCTGGTCTTGGTTCTGGTTCTGGCGCTGGTTCTGGTCTTGGTTCTGGTCTTGGTTCTGGTCTTGGTTCTGGGTTCTGGTTCTGGGTCTTGGTCTTGGTTCTGGGTCTTGGTTCTGGGTCTTGGTTCTGGGTCTTGGTTCTGGTTCTGGTCTTCGTTCTGGGTCTTGGTTCTGGGTCTTGGTTCTGGCGCTGGTTCTGGTCTTGGTTCTGGTCTTGGTTCTGGGTCCGTTTCTGGTCTTGGTTCTGGTCTTGGTTCTGGTTGTGGTTCTGGGTCTTGGTTCTGGTTCTGGTCTTGGTTCTGGGTCTGGTTCTGGGTCTGGTCTTGGTTCTTGTTCTGGTCTTGGTTCTTGGTCTTGGTTCTGGTCTGGGTCTGGTTCTGGTCTTGGTTCTGGTTCTGGTTTGGTTCTGGTCTTGGGTCTGGTTCTGGTCTTGGTTCTGGTCTTGGTTCTGGTTCTGGTCTTGGTTCTGGTTCTGGTCTTGGTTCTGGGTCTGTTTCTGGTCTTGGGTCTGGTCTTGGTTCTGGTTCTGGGTCTTGGTTCTGGCGCTGGTTCTGGTCTTGGTTCTGGTTCTGGCGCTGGTTCTGGTCTTGGTTCTGGTCTTGGTTCTGGGTTCTGGTTCTGGGTCTTGGTCTTGGTTCTGGGTCTTGGTTCTGGGTCTTGGTTCTGGGTCTTGGTTCTGGTTCTGGTCTTCGTTCTGGGTCTTGGTTCTGGGTCTTGGTTCTGGTTCTGGCGCTGGTTCTGGTCTTGGTTCTGGTCTTGGTTCTGGGTCCGTTTCTGGTCTTGGTTCTGGTCTTGGTTCTGGTTGTGGTTCTGGGTCTTGGTTCTGGTTCTGGTCTTGGTTCTGGGTCTGGTTCTGGGTCTGGTCTTGGTTCTTGTTCTGGTTCTGGTCTTGGTCTTGGTTCTAGGTCTTGGTTCTGGGTATTGGTTCTGGTTCTGGTCTTGATTCTGGTTCTGGCTCTGGTTCTGGGTCTTGGTTCTGATTCTGGTCTTGGATCTGGTTCTGGGTCTTGGTTCTGGTTCTGGTCTTGGTTCTGGGTCCATTTCTGGTCTTGGTTCTGGGTCCATTTCTGGTCTTGGTTCTGGTTCTGGTCTTGGTTCTGGTTCTGGTCTTGGTTCTGGTCTTGGTTGTGGTTCTGGGTCTTGGTTGTGGTTCTGGGTCTTGGTTCTGGTCTGGGTCTGGTTCTGGTCTTGGTTCTGGTTTGGTTCTGGTCTTGGGTCTGGTTCTGGTCTTGGTTCTGGTCTTGGTTCTGGTTCTGGTCTTGGTTCTGGTCTTGGTTCTGGTTCTGGTTCTGGTCTTGGTTCTGGGTCTGTTTCTGGTCTTGGGTCTGGTCTTGGTTCTGGTTCTGGGTCTTGGTTCTGGCGCTGGTTCTGGTCTTGGTTCTGGTTCTGGCGCTGGTTCTGGTCTTGGTTCTGGTCTTGGTTCTGGGTTCTGGTTCTGGGTCTTGGTCTTGGTTCTGGGTCTTGGTTCTGGGTCTTGGTTCTTGGTCTTGGTTCTGGTTCTGGTCTTGGTTCTGGGTCTTGGTTCTGGGTCTTGGTTCTGGTTCTGGCGCTGGTTCTGGTCTTGGTTCTGGTCTTGGTTCTGGGTCCGTTTCTGGTCTTGGTTCTGGTCTTGGTTCTGGTTGTGGTTCTGGGTCTTGGTTCTGGTTCTGGTCTTGGTTCTGGGTCTGGTTCTGGGTCTGGTCTTGGTTCTTGTTCTGGTCTTGGTTCTTGGTCTTGGTTCTGGTCTGGTTCTGGTCTTGGTTCTGGTTCTGGTTTGGTTCTGGTCTTGGGTCTGGTTCTGGTCTTGGTTCTGGTCTTGGTTCTGGTTCTGGTCTTGGTTCTAGTCTTGGTTCTGGTTCTGGTCTTGGTTCTGGGTCTGTTTCTGGTCTTGGGTCTGGTCTTGGTTCTGGTTCTGGTTGTGGTTCTGGTCTTGTTTCTGGTTGTGGTCTTGGTTCTGGTCTTGGTTCTGGTTGTGGATCTGGGTCTTGGTTCTGGGTCTTGGTTCTTGGTCTTGGTTCTGGTTCTGGTCTTCGTTCTGGGTCTTGGTTCTGGGTCTTGGTTCTGGTTCTGGCGCTGGTTCTGGTCTTGGTTCTGGTCTTGGTTCTGGGTCCGTTTCTGGTCTTGGTTCTGGTCTTGGTTCTGGCGCTGGTTCTGGTCTTGGTTCTGGTCTTGGTTCTGGGTCCGTTTCTGGTCTTGGTTCTGGTCTTGGTTCTGGTTGTGGTTCTGGGTCTTGGTTCTGGTTCTGGTCTTGGTTCTGGGTCTGGTTCTGGGTCTGGTCTTGGTTCTTGTCTTGGTTCTTGGTCTTGGTTCTGGTCTGGGTCTGGTTCTGGTCTTGGTTCTGGTTCTGGTTTGGTTTTGGTCTTGGGTCTGGTTCTGGTCTTGGTTCTGGTCTTGGTTCTGGTTCTGGTCTTGGTTCTGGTCTTGGTTCTGGTTCTGGTCTTGGTTCTGGTTCTGGGTCTTGGTTCTGGCGCTGGTTCTGGTCTTGGTTCTGGTTCTGGCGCTGGTTCTGGTCTTGGTTCTGGTCTTGGTTCTGGTCTTGGTTCTGGGTTCTGGTTCTGGGTCTTGGTCTTGGTTCTGGGTCTTGGTTCTGGGTCTTGGTTCTGGGTCTTGGTTCTGGTTCTGGTCTTCGTTCTGGGTCTTGGTTCTGGGTCTTGGTTCTGGCGCTGGTTCTGGTCTTGGTTCTGGTCTTGGTTCTGGGTCCGTTTCTGGTCTTGGTTCTGGTCTTGGTTCTGGTTGTGGTTCTGGGTCTTGGTTCTGGTTCTGGTCTTGGTTCTGGGTCTGGTTCTGGGTCTGGTCTTGGTTCTTGTTCTGGTCTTGGTTCTTGGTCTTGGTTCTGGTCTGGGTCTGGTTCTGGTCTTGGTTCTGGTTCTGGTTTGGTTCTGGTCTTGGGTCTGGTTCTGGTCTTGGTTCTGGTCTTGGTTCTGGTTCTGGTCTTGGTTCTGGTTCTGGTCTTGGTTCTGGGTCTGTTTCTGGTCTTGGGTCTGGTCTTGGTTCTGGTTCTGGGTCTTGGTTCTGGCGCTGGTTCTGGTCTTGGTTCTGGTTCTGGCGCTGGTTCTGGTCTTGGTTCTGGTCTTGGTTCTGGGTTCTGGTTCTGGGTCTTGGTCTTGGTTCTGGGTCTTGGTTCTGGGTCTTGGTTCTGGGTCTTGGTTCTGGTTCTGGTCTTCGTTCTGGGTCTTGGTTCTGGGTCTTGGTTCTGGTTCTGGCGCTGGTTCTGGTCTTGGTTCTGGTCTTGGTTCTGGGTCCGTTTCTGGTCTTGGTTCTGGTCTTGGTTCTGGTTGTGGTTCTGGGTCTTGGTTCTGGTTCTGGTCTTGGTTCTGGGTCTGGTTCTGGGTCTGGTCTTGGTTCTTGTTCTGGTTCTGGTCTTGGTCTTGGTTCTAGGTCTTGGTTCTGGGTATTGGTTCTGGTTCTGGTCTTGATTCTGGTTCTGGCTCTGGTTCTGGGTCTTGGTTCTGATTCTGGTCTTGGATCTGGTTCTGGGTCTTGGTTCTGGTTCTGGTCTTGGTTCTGGGTCCATTTCTGGTCTTGGTTCTGGGTCCATTTCTGGTCTTGGTTCTGGTTCTGGTCTTGGTTCTGGTTCTGGTTCTGGTCTTGGTTCTGGTCTTGGTTGTGGTTCTGGGTCTTGGTTGTGGTTCTGGGTCTTGGTTCTGGTCTGGGTCTGGTTCTGGTCTTGGTTCTGGTTTGGTTCTGGTCTTGGGTCTGGTTCTGGTCTTGGTTCTGGTCTTGGTTCTGGTTCTGGTCTTGGTTCTGGTCTTGGTTCTGGTTCTGGTTCTGGTCTTGGTTCTGGGTCTGTTTCTGGTCTTGGGTCTGGTCTTGGTTCTGGTTCTGGGTCTTGGTTCTGGCGCTGGTTCTGGTCTTGGTTCTGGTTCTGGCGCTGGTTCTGGTCTTGGTTCTGGTCTTGGTTCTGGGTTCTGGTTCTGGGTCTTGGTCTTGGTTCTGGGTCTTGGTTCTGGGTCTTGGTTCTTGGTCTTGGTTCTGGTTCTGGTCTTCGTTCTGGGTCTTGGTTCTGGGTCTTGGTTCTGGTTCTGGCGCTGGTTCTGGTCTTGGTTCTGGTCTTGGTTCTGGGTCCGTTTCTGGTCTTGGTTCTGGTCTTGGTTCTGGTTGTGGTTCTGGGTCTTGGTTCTGGTTCTGGTCTTGGTTCTGGGTCTGGTTCTGGGTCTGGTCTTGGTTCTTGTTCTGGTCTTGGTTCTTGGTCTTGGTTCTGGTCTGGTTCTGGTCTTGGTTCTGGTTCTGGTTTGGTTCTGGTCTTGGGTCTGGTTCTGGTCTTGGTTCTGGTCTTGGTTCTGGTTCTGGTCTTGGTTCTGGTCTTGGTTCTGGTTCTGGTCTTGGTTCTGGGTCTGTTTCTGGTCTTGGGTCTGGTCTTGGTTCTGGTTCTGGTTGTGGTTCTGGTCTTGTTTCTGGTTGTGGTCTTGGTTCTGGTCTTGGTTCTGGTTGTGGATCTGGGTCTTGGTTCAGGGTCTTGGTTCTGGTTCTGGTCTTGGTTGTGGTTCTGGGTCTTGGTTCTGGGTCTTGGTTCTGGTCTTGGTTCTGGTTCTGGGTCTTGGTTCTGGGTCTATTTCTGGTTTTGGTTCTGGTTCTGGTCTTGGTTCTGGTCTTGGTTCTGGTCTTGGTTCTGGTTCTGGTCTTGATTCTGGGTCTGTTTCTGGTCTTGGTTCTGGTCTTTGTTCTGGTCTTGGTTCTGGTTCTGGTCTTGGTCTTGGTTGTGGTTCTGGGTCTTGGTTCTGGTTCTGGTCTTGGGTCTGGTTCTGGTTCTGGGTCTTGGTTCTTGGTTCTGGTCTTGGGTCTGGTTCTGGCTCTGGTTCTGGCTCTGGTTCTGGGTCTTGGTTCTGGTTCTGGTCTTGGGTCTGGTTCTGATTCTGTTCTGGATCTGGTTCTGGTCTTGGTTCTGGTCTTGGTTCTGGTTCTGGTTTTGGTTCTGGGTCTTGGTTCTGGTTCTGGGTCTTGGTTCTGGTCTTGGTTCTGGGTCTTGTTCGGGGTCTGGCGCTGGTTCTGGTCTTGGTTCTGGTTCTGGTTTTGGTTCTGGTCCTGGTCTTGGTTCTGTTTCTGGTCTTGGTTTTGGCTCTGTGTCTTGGTTCTGGTCTTGGTTCTGGTTGTGGTTCTGGGTCTTGGTTCTGGGTCTGGGTCTGGTTCTGGTCTTGGTTTTGGTCTTGGTTCTGGTTATGGGTCTGGTTCTGGCTCTGGTTCTTGGTTCTGGGTCTGGTTCTGGTCTTGGTTCTGGTTCTGGTCTTGATTCTGGGTCTGTTTCTGGTCTTGGTTCTGGTCTTTGTTCTGGTCTTGGTTCTGGTTCTGGTCTTGGTTCTGGTTCTGGTCTTGGTTCTGGGTCCATTTCTGGTCTTGGTTCAGGGTCCATTTCTGGTCTTGGTTCTGGTTCTGGTTCTTGGTTCTGGTTCTGGTTCTGGTCTTGGTTCTGGTCTTGGTTGTGGTTCTGGGTCTTGGTTGTGGTTCTGGGTCTTGGTTCTGCTTCTGGTCTTGGTTCTTGGTCTTGGTTCTGGTCTGGGTCTGGTTCTGGTCTTGGTTCTGGTCTTGGTTCTGGTTCTGGTCTTGGTTCTGGGTCTGTTTCTGGTCTTGGGTCTGGTCTTGGTTCTGGGTCTTGGTTCTGGTGCTGGTTCTGGTCTTGGTTCTGGTTCTGGCGCTGGTTCTGGTCTTGGTTCTGGTCTTGGTTCTGGGTTCTGGTTCTGGGTCTTGGTTCTGGGTCTTGGTTCTGGGTCTTGGTTCTTGGTCTTGGTTCTGGTTCTGGTCTTCGTTCTGGGTCTTGGTTCTGGGTCTTGGTTCTGGTTCTGGCGCTGGTTCTGGTCTTGGTTCTGGTCTTGGTTCTGGGTCCGTTTCTG
This sequence comes from Oncorhynchus clarkii lewisi, assembly GCF_045791955.1. Taxonomy (NCBI): domain Eukaryota; kingdom Metazoa; phylum Chordata; class Actinopteri; order Salmoniformes; family Salmonidae; genus Oncorhynchus; species Oncorhynchus clarkii. Next base: position 85,900 of record NW_027258056.1, on the reverse strand, counting down.
GTCTTGGTTCTGGTCTTGGTTCTGGCGCTGGTTCTGGTCTTGGTTCTGGTCTTGGTTCTGGGTCCGTTTCTGGTCTTGGTTCTGGTCTTGGTTCTGGTTGTGGTTCTGGGTCTTGGTTCTGGTTCTGGTCTTGGTTCTGGGTCTGGTTCTGGGTCTGGTCTTGGTTCTTGGTCTTGGTTCTGGTCTGGTTCTGGTCTTGGTTCTGGTTCTGGTTTGGTTCTGGTCTTGGGTCTGGTTCTGGTCTTGGTTCTGGTCTTGGTTCTGGTTCTGGTCTTGGTTCTGGTCTTGGTTCTGGTTCTGGTCTTGGTTCTGGGTCTGTTTCTGGTCTTGGGTCTGGTCTTGGTTCTGGTTCTGGTTGTGGTTCTGGTCTTGTTTCTGGTTGTGGTCTTGGTTCTGGTCTTGGTTCTGGTTGTGGATCTGGGTCTTGGTTCAGGGTCTTGGTTCTGGTTCTGGTCTTGGTTGTGGTTCTGGGTCTTGGTTCTGGGTCTTGGTTCTGGTCTTGGTTCTGGTTCTGGGTCTTGGTTCTGGGTCTATTTCTGGTTTTGGTTCTGGTTCTGGTCTTGGTTCTGGTCTTGGTTCTGGTCTTGGTTCTGGTTCTGGTCTTGATTCTGGGTCTGTTTCTGGTCTTGGTTCTGGTCTTTGTTCTGGTCTTGGTTCTGGTTCTGGTCTTGGTCTTGGTTGTGGTTCTGGGTCTTGGTTCTGGTTCTGGTCTTGGGTCTGGTTCTGGTTCTGGGTCTTGGTTCTTGGTTCTGGTCTTGGGTCTGGTTCTGGCTCTGGTTCTGGCTCTGGTTCTGGGTCTTGGTTCTGGTTCTGGTCTTGGGTCTGGTTCTGATTCTGTTCTGGATCTGGTTCTGGTCTTGGTTCTGGTCTTGGTTCTGGTTCTGGTTTTGGTTCTGGGTCTTGGTTCTGGTTCTGGGTCTTGGTTCTGGTCTTGGTTCTGGGTCTTGTTCGGGGTCTGGCGCTGGTTCTGGTCTTGGTTCTGGTTCTGGTTTTGGTTCTGGTCCTGGTCTTGGTTCTGTTTCTGGTCTTGGTTTTGGCTCTGTGTCTTGGTTCTGGTCTTGGTTCTGGTTGTGGTTCTGGGTCTTGGTTCTGGGTCTGGGTCTGGTTCTGGTCTTGGTTTTGGTCTTGGTTCTGGTTATGGGTCTGGTTCTGGCTCTGGTTCTTGGTTCTGGGTCTGGTTCTGGTCTTGGTTCTGGTTCTGGTCTTGATTCTGGGTCTGTTTCTGGTCTTGGTTCTGGTCTTTGTTCTGGTCTTGGTTCTGGTTCTGGTCTTGGTTCTGGTTCTGGTCTTGGTTCTGGGTCCATTTCTGGTCTTGGTTCAGGGTCCATTTCTGGTCTTGGTTCTGGTTCTGGTTCTTGGTTCTGGTTCTGGTTCTGGTCTTGGTTCTGGTCTTGGTTGTGGTTCTGGGTCTTGGTTGTGGTTCTGGGTCTTGGTTCTGCTTCTGGTCTTGGTTCTTGGTCTTGGTTCTGGTCTGGGTCTGGTTCTGGTCTTGGTTCTGGTCTTGGTTCTGGTTCTGGTCTTGGTTCTGGGTCTGTTTCTGGTCTTGGGTCTGGTCTTGGTTCTGGGTCTTGGTTCTGGTGCTGGTTCTGGTCTTGGTTCTGGTTCTGGCGCTGGTTCTGGTCTTGGTTCTGGTCTTGGTTCTGGGTTCTGGTTCTGGGTCTTGGTTCTGGGTCTTGGTTCTGGGTCTTGGTTCTTGGTCTTGGTTCTGGTTCTGGTCTTCGTTCTGGGTCTTGGTTCTGGGTCTTGGTTCTGGTTCTGGCGCTGGTTCTGGTCTTGGTTCTGGTCTTGGTTCTGGGTCCGTTTCTGGTCTTGGTTCTGGTCTTGGTTCTGGCGCTGGTTCTGGTCTTGGTTCTGGTCTTGGTTCTGGGTCCGTTTCTGGTCTTGGTTCTGGTCTTGGTTCTGGTTGTGGTTCTGGGTCTTGGTTCTGGTTCTGGTCTTGGTTCTGGGTCTGGTTCTGGGTCTGGTCTTGGTTCTTGTCTTGGTTCTTGGTCTTGGTTCTGGTCTGGGTCTGGTTCTGGTCTTGGTTCTGGTTCTGGTTTGGTTCTGGTCTTGGGTCTGGTTCTGGTCTTGGTTCTGGTCTTGGTTCTGGTTCTGGTCTTGGTTCTGGTCTTGGTTCTGGTTCTGGTCTTGGTTCTGGGTCTGTTTCTGGTCTTGGGTCTGGTCTTGGTTCCGGTTCTGGGTCTTGGTTCTGGCGCTGGTTCTGGTCTTGGTTCTGGTTCTGGCGCTGGTTCTGGTCTTGGTTCTGGTCTTGGTTCTGGGTTCTGGTTCTGGGTCTTGGTCTTGGTTCTGGGTCTTGGTTCTGGGTCTTGGTTCTGGGTCTTGGTTCTGGTTCTGGTCTTCGTTCTGGGTCTTGGTTCTGGGTCTTGGTTCTGGTTCTGGCGCTGGTTCTGGTCTTGGTTCTGGTCTTGGTTCTGGGTCCGTTTCTGGTCTTGGTTCTGGTCTTGGTTCTGGTTGTGGTTCTGGGTCTTGGTTCTGGTTCTGGTCTTGGTTCTGGGTCTGGTTCTGGGTCTGGTCTTGGTTCTTGTTCTGGTTCTGGTCTTGGTCTTGGTTCTAGGTCTTGGTTCTGGGTATTGGTTCTGGTTCTGGTCTTGATTCTGGTTCTGGCTCTGGTTCTGGGTCTTGGTTCTGATTCTGGTCTTGGATCTGGTTCTGGTTCTGGGTCTTGGTTCTGGGTCTTGGTTCTGGTTTGGTTCTGGTCTTGGTTCTGGGTCTTGGTTCTGGTTCTGGGTCTTGGTTCTGGTTTGGTTCTGGTCTTGGTTCTGGTTCTGGTCTTGGTTCTGGTTCTGGTCTTGGTTCTGGGTCTGTTTCTGGTCTTGGGTCTGGTCTTGGTTCTGGTTCTGGGTCTTGGTTCTGGCGCTGGTTCTGGTCTTGGTTCTGGTTCTGGCGCTGGTTCTGGTCTTGGTTCTGGTCTTGGTTCTGGGTTCTGGTTCTGGGTCTTGGTCTTGGTTCTGGGTCTTGGTTCTGGGTCTTGGTTCTGGGTCTTGGTTCTGGTTCTGGTCTTCGTTCTGGGTCTTGGTTCTGGGTCTTGGTTCTGGTTCTGGCGCTGGTTCTGGTCTTGGTTCTGGTCTTGGTTCTGGGTCCGTTTCTGGTCTTGGTTCTGGTCTTGGTTCTGGTTGTGGTTCTGGGTCTTGGTTCTGGTTCTGGTCTTGGTTCTGGGTCTGGTTCTGGGTCTGGTCTTGGTTCTTGTTCTGGTTTTGGTCTTGGTTCTAGGTCTTGGTTCTGGGTATTGGTTCTGGTTCTGGTCTTGATTCTGGTTCTGGCTCTGGTTCTGGGTCTTGGTTCTGATTCTGGTCTTGGATCTGGTTCTGGGTCTTGGTTCTGGTTCTGGTCTTGGTTCTGGGTCCATTTCTGGTCTTGGTTCTGGGTCCATTTCTGGTCTTGGTTCTGGTTCTGGTTCTTGGTTCTGGTTCTGGTTCTGGTCTTGGTTCTGGTCTTGGTTGTGGTTCTGGGTCTTGGTTGTGGTTCTGGGTCTTGGTTCTGGTCTGGGTCTGGTTCTGGTCTTGGTTCTGGTTTGGTTCTGGTCTTGGTTCTGGTTCTGGTCTTGGTTCTTGGTCTTGGTTCTGGTCTGGTTCTGGTCTTGGTTCTGGTTCTGGTTTGGTTCTGGTCTTGGGTCTGGTTCTGGTCTTGGTTCTGGTCTTGGTTCTGGTTCTGGTCTTGGTTCTGGTCTTGGTTCTGGTTCTGGTCTTGGTTCTGGGTCTGTTTCTGGTCTTGGGTCTGGTCTTGGTTCTGGTTCTGGTTGTGGTTCTGGTCTTGTTTCTGGTTGTGGTCTTGGTTCTGGTCTTGGTTCTGGTTGTGGATCTGGGTCTTGGTTCAGGGTCTTGGTTCTGGTTCTGGTCTTGGTTGTGGTTCTGGGTCTTGGTTCTGGGTCTTGGTTCTGGTCTTGGTTCTGGTTCTGGGTCTTGGTTCTGGGTCTATTTCTGGTTTTGGTTCTGGTTCTGGTCTTGGTTCTGGTCTTGGTTCTGGTCTTGGTTCTGGTTCTGGTCTTGATTCTGGGTCTGTTTCTGGTCTTGGTTCTGGTCTTTGTTCTGGTCTTGGTTCTGGTTCTGGTCTTGGTCTTGGTTGTGGTTCTGGGTCTTGGTTCTGGTTCTGGTCTTGGGTCTGGTTCTGGTTCTGGGTCTTGGTTCTTGGTTCTGGTCTTGGGTCTGGTTCTGGCTCTGGTTCTGGCTCTGGTTCTGGGTCTTGGTTCTGGTTCTGGTCTTGGGTCTGGTTCTGATTCTGTTCTGGATCTGGTTCTGGTCTTGGTTCTGGTCTTGGTTCTGGTTCTGGTTTTGGTTCTGGGTCTTGGTTCTGGTTCTGGGTCTTGGTTCTGGTCTTGGTTCTGGGTCTTGTTCGGGGTCTGGCGCTGGTTCTGGTCTTGGTTCTGGTTCTGGTTTTGGTTCTGGTCCTGGTCTTGGTTCTGTTTCTGGTCTTGGTTTTGGCTCTGTGTCTTGGTTCTGGTCTTGGTTCTGGTTGTGGTTCTGGGTCTTGGTTCTGGGTCTGGGTCTGGTTCTGGTCTTGGTTTTGGTCTTGGTTCTGGTTATGGGTCTGGTTCTGGCTCTGGTTCTTGGTTCTGGGTCTGGTTCTGGTCTTGGTTCTGGTTCTGGTCTTGATTCTGGGTCTGTTTCTGGTCTTGGTTCTGGTCTTTGTTCTGGTCTTGGTTCTGGTTCTGGTCTTGGTTCTGGTTCTGGTCTTGGTTCTGGGTCCATTTCTGGTCTTGGTTCTGGGTCCATTTCTGGTCTTGGTTCTGGTTCTGGTTCTTGGTTCTGGTTCTGGTTCTGGTCTTGGTTCTGGTCTTGGTTGTGGTTCTGGGTCTTGGTTGTGGTTCTGGGTCTTGGTTCTGCTTCTGGTCTTGGTTCTTGGTCTTGGTTCTGGTCTGGGTCTGGTTCTGGTCTTGGTTCTGGTCTTGGTTCTGGTTCTGGTCTTGGTTCTGGGTCTGTTTCTGGTCTTGGGTCTGGTCTTGGTTCTGGGTCTTGGTTCTGGTGCTGGTTCTGGTCTTGGTTCTGGTTCTGGCGCTGGTTCTGGTCTTGGTTCTGGTCTTGGTTCTGGGTTCTGGTTCTGGGTCTTGGTTCTGGGTCTTGGTTCTGGGTCTTGGTTCTTGGTCTTGGTTCTGGTTCTGGTCTTCGTTCTGGGTCTTGGTTCTGGGTCTTGGTTCTGGTTCTGGCGCTGGTTCTGGTCTTGGTTCTGGTCTTGGTTCTGGGTCCGTTTCTGGTCTTGGTTCTGGTCTTGGTTCTGGCGCTGGTTCTGGTCTTGGTTCTGGTCTTGGTTCTGGGTCCGTTTCTGGTCTTGGTTCTGGTCTTGGTTCTGGTTGTGGTTCTGGGTCTTGGTTCTGGTTCTGGTCTTGGTTCTGGGTCTGGTTCTGGGTCTGGTCTTGGTTCTTGTCTTGGTTCTTGGTCTTGGTTCTGGTCTGGGTCTGGTTCTGGTCTTGGTTCTGGTTTTGGTTTGGTTCTGGTCTTGGGTCTGGTTCTGGTCTTGGTTCTGGTCTTGGTTCTGGTTCTGGTCTTGGTTCTGGTCTTGGTTCTGGTTCTGGTCTTGGTTCTGGGTCTGTTTCTGGTCTTGGGTCTGGTCTTGGTTCCGGTTCTGGGTCTTGGTTCTGGCGCTGGTTCTGGTCTTGGTTCTGGTTCTGGCGCTGGTTCTGGTCTTGGTTCTGGTCTTGGTTCTGGGTTCTGGTTCTGGGTCTTGGTCTTGGTTCTGGGTCTTGGTTCTGGGTCTTGGTTCTGGGTCTTGGTTCTGGTTCTGGTCTTCGTTCTGGGTCTTGGTTCTGGGTCTTGGTTCTGGTTCTGGCGCTGGTTCTGGTCTTGGTTCTGGTCTTGGTTCTGGGTCCGTTTCTGGTCTTGGTTCTGGTCTTGGTTCTGGTTGTGGTTCTGGGTCTTGGTTCTGGTTCTGGTCTTGGTTCTGGGTCTGGTTCTGGGTCTGGTCTTGGTTCTTGTTCTGGTTCTGGTCTTGGTCTTGGTTCTAGGTCTTGGTTCTGGGTATTGGTTCTGGTTCTGGTCTTGATTCTGGTTCTGGCTCTGGTTCTGGGTCTTGGTTCTGATTCTGGTCTTGGATCTGGTTCTGGTTCTGGGTCTTGGTTCTGGGTCTTGGTTCTGGTTTGGTTCTGGTCTTGGTTCTGGGTCTTGGTTCTGGTTCTGGGTCTTGGTTCTGGTTTGGTTCTGGTCTTGGTTCTGGTTCTGGGTCTTGGGTCTGGGTCTGGGTCTTGGTTCTGGTTCTGGTCTTTGATTCTGGTTCTGGGTCTTGGTTCTGGTTCTGGCTCTGGTTCAGGTTCTGGGTCTTGGTTCTGGATCTGGTTCTGGTCTTGGTTCTGGTCTTGATTCTGGCTCTGGTTCTGGGTCTTGGTTCTGGGTCTTGGTTCTGGTTCTGGTCTTGGTTCTGGGTTCTGGTTCTGGTCTTGGTTCTGGGTCTTGGTTCTGGATCTTGGTTCTGGTCTTGGATCTGGTTCTGGTTCTGGGTCTTGGTTCTGGTTATGGGTCTGGTTCTAGTTCTGGTCTAGGTTCTATTTCTTGGTCTGGTCTTGGTTCTGGTCTTGGATCTGGGTCTTGGGTCTGGTTCTGGTCTTGGTTCTGGTTCTGGTCTTGGTTCTGGTTTGGTTCTGGTCTTGGGTCTGGTTCTGGTCTTGGTTCTGGTCTTGGTTCTGGTCTTGGTTCTGGTTCTGGTTCTGGTCTTGGTTCTGGGTCTGTTTCTGGTCTTGGGTCTGGTCTTGGTTCTGGTTCTGGGTCTTGGTTCTGGCGCTGGTTCTGGTCTTGGTTCTGGTTCTGGCGCTGGTTCTGGTCTTGGTTCTGGTCTTGGTTCTGGGTTCTGGTTCTGGGTCTTGGTCTTGGTTCTGGGTCTTGGTTCTGGGTCTTGGTTCTTGGTCTTGGTTCTGGTTCTGGTCTTCGTTCTGGGTCTTGGTTCTGGGTCTTGGTTCTGGCGCTGGTTCTGGTCTTGGTTCTGGGTCCGTTTCTGGTCTTGGTTCTGGTCTTGGTTCTGGTTGTGGTTCTGGGTCTTGGTTCTGGTTCTGGTCTTGGTTCTGGGTCTGGTTCTGGGTCTGGTCTTGGTTCTTGTTCTGGTCTTGGTTCTTGGTCTTGGTTCTGGTCTGGGTCTGGTACTGGTCTTGGTTCTGGTTCTGGTTTGGTTCTGGTCTTGGGTCTGGTTCTGGTCTTGGTTCTGGTCTTGGTTCTGGTTCTGGTCTTGGTCTTGGTTCTGGGTCTGTTTCTGGTCTTGGGTCTGGTCTTGGTTCTGGTTCTGGGTCTTGGTTCTGGCGCTGGTTCTGGTCTTGGTTCTGGTTCTGGCGCTGGTTCTGGTCTTGGTTCTGGTCTTGGTTCTGGGTTCTGGTTCTGGGTCTTGGTCTTGGTTCTGGGTCTTGGTTCTGGGTCTTGGTTCTGGTTCTGGCGCTGGTTCTGGTCTTGGTTCTGGTCTTGGTTCTGGGTCCGTTTCTGGTCTTGGTTCTGGTCTTGGTTCTGGTTGTGGTTCTGGGTCTTGGTTCTGGTTCTGGGTATTGGTTCTGGTTCTGGTCTTGATTCTGGTTCTGGCTCTGGTTCTGGGTCTTGGTTCTGATTCTGGTCTTGGATCTGGTTCTGGGTCTTGGTTCAGTTTCTGGGTCTTGGTTCTGGATCTGGTTCTGGTCTTGGTTCTGGTCTTGATTCTGGCTCTGGTTCTGGGTCTTGGTTCTGGGTCTTGGTTCTGGTTCTGGTCTTGGTTCTGGGTTCTGGTTCTGGTCTTGGTTCTGGGTCTTGGTTCTGGATCTTGGTTCTGGTCTTGGATCTGGTTCTGGTTCTGGGTCTTGGTTCTGGTTATGGGTCTGGTTCTAGTTCTGGTCTAGGTTCTATTTCTTGGTCTGGTCTTGGTTCTGGTCTTGGATCTGGGTCTTGGGTCTGGTTCTGGTCTTGGTTCTGGTTCTGGTCTTGGTTCTGGGTCTGGTCTTGGTTCTGGGTCTGGTTCTGGTTCTGGTCTTGGTTCTGGGTCTTGGTTCTGGATCTGGTTCTGGTTCTGGTCTGTTTCTGGGTCTTGGTTCTGGTTCTGGTCTGGTTCTGGTCTTGGGTCTGTCTTGGTTCTGGTTCTGGGTCTTGGTTCTGGTTCTGGCTCTGGGTCTTGGTTCTGGTTCTTGTTCTGGTTGTGGTTCTGGGTCTGGTTCTGGTCTTGGATCTGGTTCTGGGTCTGGTTCTGGTCTGGTCCTGGTTCTGGTTCTGGTCTTGGCTCTGGGTCTGGTTCTGGTCTTGGTTCTGGTCTGGTCCTGGTTCTGGTTCTGGGTCTGGTTCTGGTTTGGTTCTGGTCTTGGTTCTGGGTCTTGGTTCTGGTCTTGTTCTGGGTCTTGGGTCTGGTTCTGGGTCTTGGTTCTGGTTTTGGTCTTGGTTCTGGGTCTAATTTCTGTTTTTTTGGTCTTGGTTCTGGCTCTGGTTCTGGGTCTTGGTTCTGGGTCTTGGTTCTGGTTCTGGTCTTGGGTCTGGTTCTGATTCTGGTTCTGGTTCTGGGTCTTGGTTCTGGTCTTGGTTCTGCTTTTGGTTCTGGTCTTGATTCTGGGTCTGTTTCTGGTCTTGGTTCTGGTTCTGGTCTTGGTTCTGGCTCTGGTTCTTGGTTCTGGTCTTGGATCCTGTTCTGGATCTGGTTCTGTTCTTGGTTCTGGTCTTAGTTCTGGTTCTGGTCTTGGTTCTGGTTCTGGTCTTGGTTCTTGGCCTGGTCTTGGTTCTGGTCTTGGTTCTGGTTATGGGTCTGGTTCTGGCTCTGGTTCTGGTCTTGGTTCTGGGTCTTGGTTCTGGTTCTGGTTCTGGTCTTGGGTCTGGTTCTGATTCTGGTTCTGGTTCTGGGTCTTGGTTCTGGTCTTGGTTCTGCTTTTGGTTCTGGTCTTGATTCTGGGTCTGTTTCTGGTCTTGGTTCTGGTTCTGGTCTTGGTTCTGGTTCTGGGTCTTGGTTCTGGTTCTGGTCTTGGTTCTGGGTCTTGGTTCTGGTCTTGGTTCTGGGTCTTGGTTCTGGTCTTGGTTCTGGGTCTTGGTTCTGGTTCTGGGTCTTGGGTCTGGTCTTGGTTCTGGTCTGGGTCTTGGTTCTGGTTCTGGTCTATGTTCTGGTTCTGGGTCTTGGTTCTGGGTCTATTTCTGGTTTTGGTTCTGGTTCTGGTCTTGGTTCTAGTTTTGGTTCTGGTCTTGGTTCTGGGTCTATTTCTGGTTTTGGTTCTGGGTCTTGGTTCTGGTCTTGGTTCTGGGCCTGGTTCTGGGTCTTGGTTCTGGTTCTGGTCTTGGTTCTGGCTCTGGTTCTTGGTTCTGGTCTTGGATCTGGTTCTGGATCTGGTTCTGTTCTTGGTTCTGGTCTTAGTTCTGGTCTTGGCTCTGGGTCTGGTTCTGGTCTTGGTTCTGGTCTGGTCCTGGTTCTGGTTCTGGGTCTGGTTCTGGTTTGGTTCTGGTCTTGGTTCTGGGTCTTGGTTCTGGTCTGGTTCTGGGTCTTGGGTCTGGTTCTGGGTCTTGGTTCTGGTTTTGGTCTTGGTTCTGGGTCTAATTTCTGTTTTTTTGGTCTTGGTTCTGGCTCTGGTTCTGGCTCTGGTTCTGGGTCTTGGTTCTGGTTCTGGTCTTGGGTCTGGTTCTGATTCTGGTTCTGGTTCTGGGTCTTGGTTCTGGTCTTGGTTCTGCTTTTGGTTCTGGTCTTGATTCTGGGTCTGTTTCTGGTCTTGGTTCTGGTTCTGGTCTTGGTTCTGGCTCTGGTTCTTGGTTCTGGTCTTGGATCCTGTTCTGGATCTGGTTCTGTTCTTGGTTCTGGTCTTAGTTCTGGTTCTGGTCTTGGTTCTGGTTCTGGTCTTGGTTCTTGTCCTGGTCTTGGTTCTGGTCTTGGTTCTGGTTATGGGTCTGGTTCTGGCTCTGGTTCTGGTCTTGGTTCTGGGTCTTGGTTCTGGTTCTGGTCTTGGGTCTGGTTCTGATTCTGGTTCTGGGTCTTGGTTCTGGTCTTGGTTCTGCTTTTGGTTCTGGTCTTGATTCTGGGTCTGTTTCTGGTCTTGGTTCTGGTTCTGGTCTTGGTTCTGGGTCTTGGTTCTGGTTCTTGGATCTGGTTCTGGTCTTGGATCTGGTTCTGGGTCTTGGTTCTGGTTCTGGTCTTGGTTCTGGGTCTTGGTTCTGGTCTTGGTTCTGGGTCTTGGTTCTGGTTCTGGGTCTTGGGTCTGGTCTTGGTTCTGGTCTGGGTCTTGGTTCTGGTTCTGGTCTATGTTCTGGTTCTGGGTCTTGGTTCTGGGTCTATTTCTGGTTTTGGTTCTGGTTCTGGTCTTGGTTCTGGGTCTATTTCTGGTTTTGGTTCTGGGTCTTGGTTCTGGTCTTGGTTCTGGGCCTGGTTCTGGGTCTTGGTTCTGGTTCTGGTCTTGGTTCTGGCTCTGGTTCTTGGTTCTGGTCTTGGATCTGGTTCTGGATCTGGTTCTGTTCTTGGTTCTGGTCTTAGTTCTGGTTCTGGTCTTGGTTCTGGTTCTGGTCTTGGTTCTTGTCCTGGTCTTGGTTCTGGTCTTGGTTCTGGTTATGGGTCTGGTTCTGGCTCTGGTTCTGGTCTTGGTTCTGGTCTTGGTTCTGGTTCTGGTCTTGGTTCTGGGTCCATTTCTGGTCTTGGTTCTGGTCTTGGTTCTGGTCTTGGTTCTTGGTCCATTTCTGGTCTTGGTTCTGGGTCCATTTCTGGTTCTGGTTCTGGGTTCTGGTGCTGGTCTTGGTTCTGGTCTTGGATCTGGTTCTGGTAGTGGTCTTGGTTCTGGTCTTGGATCTGGTTCTGGGTCTTGGTTCTGGTTCTGGTCTTGGTTCTGGGTCTTGGTTCTGGGTCTTGGTTCTGGTCTTTGTTCTGGTTCTGGTTCTGGTCTTGGTTCTGGGTCTGGTTCTGGTTCTGGTCTTGGTTCTGGGTCTTGGTTCTGGTCTTGGGTCTGGTTCTGGTTCTGGTCTTGGTTCTGGGTCTTGGTTCTGGTCTTGGGTCTGGTTCTGGTTCTGGTCTTGGTTCTGGATCTGGTCTTGGGTCTGGTTCTGGTTCTGGTCTTGGTTCTTGGTTCTGCTCTGGGTCTTTGTTCTGGTATTGATTCTGGTTCTGGTCTTGGATCTGGTTCTGGTCTTGGTTCTGGTCTTGGTTCTGGTTCTTGGTCTTGGTTCTGGTTCGGGGTCTTGGTCTTGGTTCTGGTTATGGGTCTGGTCTTGGCTCTGGGTCTTGGTTCTGGTCTTGGGTCTGGTTGTGGGTCTGGTTCTGGTCTTGGTTCTGGTCTTGGTTCTGGTTATGGGTCTGGTTCTGGCTCTGGTTCTTGGTTCTGGTCTTGGTTCTGGGTCTGGTTCTGGTCTTGGTTCTGGTTCTGGTCTTGATTCTGGGTCTGTTTCTGGTCTTGGTTCTGGTCCTGGTCTTGGTTCTGGTTCTGGGTCTTGGTTCTGGTCTTGGTTCTGGTTATGGGTCTGGTTGTTGGTCTGGCTCTGGTTCTTGGTTCTGGTCTTGGTTCTGGGTCTGGTTCTGGTCTTGGTTCTGGTTCTGGTCTTGGTTCTGGTTGTGGTTCTGGATCTTGGTTCTGGTTCTGGTCCTGGTTCTGGGTCTTGGTTCTGGTTCTGGTCTTGGTTCTGGTTCAGGGTCTTGGTTCTGGGTCTAGTTTTGGTTCTGGGTCTTGGTTCTGGTTCTGGGTCTTGGTTCTGGTTCTGGGTCTTGGTTCTGGTTCTGGTTCTGGTTCTGGTCTTGGTTCTGGTCTGGTTCTGGGTCTTGGTTCTGGTTCTGGTCTTGGTTCTGGTTCTGGTCTGGTTCTGGGTCTTGGGTCTGGTCTTGGTTCTGGTTCTGGGACTATTTCTGTTTTTTTGTCTTGGTTCTGGCTCTGGTTCTGGGTCTTGGTTCTGGTCTTGGTTCTGGGTCTGGTTCTGATTCTGGTTCTGGTTCTGGGTCTTGATTCTGGTTCTGGTCTTGGTTCTGGTTCTGATTCTGGGTCTGGTTCTGGGTCTTGATTCTGGTTCTGGTCTTGGTTCTGGTTCTGGTCCTGGTCTTGGTTCTGATTCTGGTCTTGGTTCTGGCTCTGGGTCTTGGTTCTGGTCTTGGTTCTGGTCTTGGTTCTGGTTACGGGTCTGGTTCTGGCTCTGGTTCTTGGTTCTGGTCTTGGTTCTGGGTCTGGTTCTGGTCTTGGTTCTGGTTCTGGTCTTGGTTTTGGGTCTTGGTTCTGGTCTTGGGTCTGGTTCTGGTCTTGGTTCCTGGTCTTGGTTCTGGTCTTGGGTCTGGGTCTGGTTCTGGTCTTGGTTCTGGCTCTGGTTCTGGGTCTGGTTCTGGGTTCTGGTTTGGTTCTTGTCTTGGGTCTGGTTCTGGTTCTGGTTCTGGTCTTGGTTCTAGGTCTGTTTCTGGTCTTGGTTCTGGGTCTTGGTTCTGGGTCTTGGATCTGGTTCTGGGTCTTGGGTCTGGTCTTGGTTCTGGTTCTGGGTCTGGTTTTGGTTCTGGTCTTGGTTCTGGTTCTGGTTCTGGGTCTTGGTTCTGGGTCTTGGTTCTGGTTCTGGTCTTGGATCTGGGTCTGGTTCTGGTCTTGGTTCTGGTCTTGGTTCTGGGTCTTGGTTCTGGATCTTGGTTCTGGATCTTGGATCTGGTTCTGGTTCTATTTCTGGGTCTGGTCTTGGTTCTGGTCTGGTTCTGGGTCTTGGGTCTGGTTCTGGGTCTTGGTTCTGGTTCTGGTCTTGGTTCTGGTTCTGGTCTGGTTCTGGGTCTTGGGTCTGGTCTTGGTTCTGGTTCTGGGTCTATTTCTGTTTTTTTGTCTTGGTTCTGGCTCTGGTTCTGGGTCTTGGTTCTGGTTCTGGGTCTTGGTTCTGGTCTTGGGTCTGGTTCTGGTCTTGGTTCTTGGTCTTGGTTCTGGTCTTGGTTCTGGGTCTGGTTCTGGTCTTGGTTCTGGTTCTGGTCTTGGTTCTGGTTGTGGTTCTGGGTCTTGGTTCTGGTCCTGGTTCTGGGTCTTGGTTCTGGTTCTGGTCTTGGTTCTGGTTCAGGGTCTTGGTTCTGGGTCTAGTTTTGGTTCTGGGTCTTGGGTCTGGTTCTGGTTCTGGTCTTGGTTCTGGTTCTGGTTCTGGGTCTTGGTCTTGGTTCTGGTTCTGGTCTTGGTTCTGGGTCTTGGTTCTGGTTCTGGTTCTGGTCTTGGTTCTGGTCTGGTTCTGGGTCTTGGGTCTGGTTCTGGGTCTTGGTTCTGGTTCTGGTCTTGGTTCTGGTTCTGGGTCTTGGGTCTTGGTTCTGGTCTTGGTTCTGGGCCTGGTTCTGGGTCTTGGTTCTGGTTCTGTTCTTGGTTCTGGCTCTGGTTCTTGGTTCTGGTCTTGGATCTGGTTCTGGATCTGGTTCTGGTCTTGGTTCTGGTCTTGGTTCTGGTTCTGGTTCTGGTCTTGGTTCTGGCTCTGGTCTTGGTTCTGGTTATGGGTCTGGTTCTGGCTCTGGTTCATGTCTTGGTTCTGGGTCTGGTCTTGGTTCTGGTCTTGGTTCTGGTTCTGGCTCTGGTTCTGGTCTTGGTTCTGGTCTTGATTCTGGCTCTGGTTCTGGGTCTTGGTTCTGGGTCTTGATTCTGGTTCTGGTCTTGGTTCTGGTTCTGGTCCTGGTCTTGGTTCTGATTCTGGTCTTGGTTCTGGCTCTGGGTCTTGGTTCTGGTCTTGGTTCTGGTCTTGGTTCTGGTTACGGGTCTGGTTCTGGCTCTGGTTCTTGGTTCTGGTCTTGGTTCTGGGTCTGGTTCTGGTCTTGGTTCTGGTTCTGGTCTTGGTTTTGGGTCTTGGTTCTGGTCTTGGGTCTGGTTCTGGTCTTGGTTCTTGGTCTTGGTTCTGGTCTTGGGTCTGGGTCTGGTTCTGGTCTTGGTTCTGGCTCTGGTTCTGGGTCTGGTTCTGGGTTCTGGTTCTGGTTTGGTTCTTGTCTTGGGTCTGGTTCTGGTTCTGGTTCTGGTCTTGGTTCTAGGTCTGTTTCTGGTCTTGGTTCTGGGTCTTGGTTCTGGGTCTTGGATCTGGTTCTGGGTCTTGGGTCTGGTCTTGGTTCTGGGTCTGGTCTTGGTTCTGGTCTTGGTTCTGGTTCTGGTTCTGGGTCTTGGTTCTGGGTCTTGGTTCTGGTTCTGGTCTTGGATCTGGGTCTGGTTCTGGTCTTGGTTCTGGTCTTGGTTCTGGGTCTTGGTTCTGGATCTTGGTTCTGGTCTTGGATCTGGTTCTGGTTCTATTTCTGGGTCTGGTCTTGGTTCTGGTCTGGTTCTGGGTCTTGGGTCTGGTTCTGGGTCTTGGTTCTGGTTCTGGTCTTGGTTCTGGTTCTGGTCTGGTTCTGGGTCTTGGGTCTGGTCTTGGTTCTGGGTCTGGTTCTGGTCTTGGTTCTGGTTCTGGTCTTGGTTCTGGTTGTGGTTCTGGGTCTTGGTTCTGGTCCTGGTTCTGGGTCTTGGTTCTGGTTCTGGTCTTGGTTCTGGTTCAGGGTCTTGGTTCTGGGTCTAGTTTTGGTTCTGGGTCTTGGTTCTGGTTCTGGGTCTGGTTCTGGTTCTGGTCTTGGTTCTGGTTCTGGGTCTTGGTTCTGGTTCTGGGTCTTGGTCTTGGTTCTGGTTCTGGTCTTGGTTCTGGGTCTTGGTTCTGGTTCTGGTTCTGGTCTTGGTTCTGGTCTGGTTCTGGGTCTTGGGTCTGGTTCTGGGTCTTGGTTCTGGTTCTGGTCTTGGTTCTGGTTCTGGGTCTTGGGTCTTGGTTCTGGTCTTGGTTCTGGGCCTGGTTCTGGGTCTTGGTTCTGGTTCTGTTCTTGGTTCTGGCTCTGGTTCTTGGTTCTGGTCTTGGATCTGGTTCTGGATCTGGTCTTGGTTCTGGTCTTGGTTCTGGGTCCATTTCTGGTCTTGGTTCTGGGTCCATTTCTGGTTCTGGTTCTGGATTCTGGTTCTGGCGCTGGTTCTGGTCTTGGTTCTGGCTCTGGTTCTGGGTCTTGGTTCTGGGTCTTGGTTCTGGTTGTGGTTCTGGGTCTTGGTTCTGGTTCTGGTCTTGGTTCTGGTTCTGGGTCTTGGTTCTGGGTCTAGTTTTGGTTCTGGGTCTTGGTTCTGGGTCTGGTTCTGGTCTTGGTTCTGGTCTTGGTTCTGGTTCTGGTCTTGGTTCTGGGTCCATTTCTGGTCTTGGTTCTGGGTCCATTTCTGGTCTTGGTTCTGGGTCTGGTTCTGGTCTTGGTTCTGGTCTTGGTTCTGGGTCCATTTCTGGTTCTGGTTCAGGGTCTTGGTTCTGGGTCTAGTTTTGGTTCTGGGTCTTGGTTCTGGGTCTGGTTCTGGTCTTGGTTCTGGTTCTGGTCTTGGTTCTGGGTCCATTTCTGGTCTTGGTTCTGGGTCCATTTCTGGTCTTGGTTCTGGGTCTGGTTCTGGTCTTGGTTCTGGGTCCATTTCTGGTCTTGGTTCTGGGTCCATTTCTGGTTCTGGTTCTGGATTCTGGTTCTGGCGCTGGTTCTGGTCTTGGTTCTGGCTCTGGTTCTGGGTCTTGGTTCTGGGTCTTGGTTCTGGTTGTGGTTCTGGGTCTTGGTTCTGGTTCTGGTCTTGGTTCTGGTTCTGGGTCTTGGTTCTGGGTCTAGTTTTGGTTCTGGGTCTTGGTTCTGGGTCTGGTTCTGGTCTTGGTTCTGGTCTTGGTTCTGGTTCTGGTCTTGGTTCTGGGTCCATTTCTGGTCTTGGTTCTGGGTCCATTTCTGGTCTTGGTTCTGGGTCTGGTTCTGGTCTTGGTTCTGGTCTTGGTTCTGGGTCCATTTCTGGTTCTGGTTCAGGGTCTTGGTTCTGGGTCTAGTTTTGGTTCTGGGTCTTGGTTCTGGGTCTGGTTCTGGTCTTGGTTCTGGTTCTGGGTCTTGGTTCTGGTTCTGGGTCTTGGTTCTGGTTCTGGTTCTGGTCTTGGTTCTGGGTCTTGGTTCTGGTTCTGGTCTTGGTTCTGGTCTGGTTCTGGGTCTTGGGTCTGGTTCTGGGTCTTGGTTCTGGTTCTGGTCTTGGTTCTGGTTCTGGGTCTTGGGTCTTGGTTCTGGTCTTGGTTCTGGGCCTGGTTCTGGGTCTTGGTTCTGGTTCTGTTCTTGGTTCTGGCTCTGGTTCTTGGTTCTGGTCTTGGATCTGGTTCTGGATCTGGTTCTGGTCTTGGTTCTGGTCTTGGTTCTGGTTCTGGTCTTGGTTCTGGCTCTGGTCTTGGTTCTGGTTATGGGTCTGGTTCTGGCTCTGGTCTTGGTTCTGGGTCTGGTTCTGGGTCTTGGTTCTGGGTCTTGGTTCTGGTCTTGGTTCTGGTTCTGGTCTTGGTTCTGGGTCCATTTCTGGTCTTGGTTCTGGGTCCATTTCTGGTCTTGGTTCTGGGTCTGGTTCTGGTCTTGGTTCTGGTCTTGGTTCTGGGTCCATTTCTGGTCTTGGTTCTGGGTCCATTTCTGGTTCTGGTTCTGGATTCTGGTTCTGGCGCTGGTTCTGGTCTTGGTTCTGGTTCTGGTTCTGGGTCTTGGTTCTGGTCTTGGTTCTGGTTGTGGTTCTGGGTCTTGGTTCTGGTTCTGGTCTTGGTTCTGGGTCTTGGTTCTGGGTCTAGTTTTGGTTCTGGGTCTTGGTTCTGGTTCTGGGTCTGGTTCTGGTCTTGGTTCTGGTCTTGGTTCTGGTTCTGGTCTTGGTTCTGGGTCCATTTCTGGTCTTGGTTCTGGGTCCATTTCTGGTCTTGGTTCTGGGTCTGGTTCTGGTCTTGATTCTGGTCTTGGTTCTGGGTCCATTTCTGGTCTTGGTTCTGGGTCCATTTCTGGTTCTGGTTCTGGATTCTGGTTCTGGCGCTGGTTCTGGTCTTGGTTCTGGTTCTGGCTCTGGTTCTGGGTCTTGGTTCTGGTCTTGGTTCTGGTTGTGGTTCTGGTTCTGGTTCTGGTCTTGATTCTGGGTCTGTTTCTGGTCTTGGTTCTGGTCCTGGTCTTGGTTCTGGTTCTGGGTCTTGGTTCTGGTCTTGGTTCTGGTTATGGGTCTGGTTGTTGGTCTGGCTCTGGTTCTTGGTTCTGGTCTTGGTTCTGGGTCTGGTTCTGGTCTTGGTTCTGGTTCTGGTCTTGGTTCTGGTTGTGGTTCTGGATCTTGGTTCTGGTTCTGGTCCTGGTTCTGGGTCTTGGTTCTGGTTCTGGTCTTGGTTCTGGTTCAGGGTCTTGGTTCTGGGTCTAGTTTTGGTTCTGGGTCTTGGTTCTGGTTCTGGGTCTTGGTTCTGGTTCTGGGTCTTGGTTCTGGTTCTGGTTCTGGTCTTGGTTCTGGTCTGGTTCTGGGTCTTGGTTCTGGTTCTGGTCTTGGTTCTGGTTCTGGTCTGGTTCTGGGTCTTGGGTCTGGTCTTGGTTCTGGTTCTGGGACTATTTCTGTTTTTTTGTCTTGGTTCTGGCTCTGGTTCTGGGTCTTGGTTCTGGTCTTGGTTCTGGGTCTGGTTCTGATTCTGGTTCTGGTTCTGGGTCTTGATTCTGGTTCTGGTCTTGGTTCTGGTTCTGATTCTGGGTCTGGTTCTGGGTCTTGATTCTGGTTCTGGTCTTGGTTCTGGTTCTGGTCCTGGTCTTGGTTCTGATTCTGGTCTTGGTTCTGGCTCTGGGTCTTGGTTCTGGTCTTGGTTCTGGTCTTGGTTCTGGTTACGGGTCTGGTTCTGGCTCTGGTTCTTGGTTCTGGTCTTGGTTCTGGGTCTGGTTCTGGTCTTGGTTCTGGTTCTGGTCTTGGTTTTGTGTCTTGGTTCTGGTCTTGGGTCTGGTTCTGGTCTTGGTTCCTGGTCTTGGTTCTGGTCTTGGGTCTGGGTCTGGTTCTGGTCTTGGTTCTGGCTCTGGTTCTGGGTCTGGTTCTGGGTTCTGGTTCTGGTTTGGTTCTTGTCTTGGGTCTGGTTCTGGTTCTGGTTCTGGTCTTGGTTCTAGGTCTGTTTCTGGTCTTGGTTCTGGGTCTTGGTTCTGGGTCTTGGATCTGGTTCTGGGTCTTGGGTCTGGTCTTGGTTCTGGTTCTGGGTCTGGTTTTGGTTCTGGTCTTGGTTCTGGTTCTGGTTCTGGGTCTTGGTTCTGGGTCTTGGTTCTGGTTCTGGTCTTGGATCTGGGTCTGGTTCTGGTCTTGGTTCTGGTCTTGGTTCTGGGTCTTGGTTCTGGATCTTGGTTCTGGATCTTGGATCTGGTTCTGGTTCTATTTCTGGGTCTGGTCTTGGTTCTGGTCTGGTTCTGGGTCTTGGGTCTGGTTCTGGGTCTTGGTTCTGGTTCTGGTCTTGGTTCTGGTTCTGGTCTGGTTCTGGGTCTTGGGTCTGGTCTTGGTTCTGGTTCTGGGTCTATTTCTGTTTTTTTGTCTTGGTTCTGGCTCTGGTTCTGGGTCTTGGTTCTGGTTCTGGGTCTTGGTTCTGGTCTTGGGTCTGGTTCTGGTCTTGGTTCTTGGTCTTGGTTCTGGTCTTGGTTCTGGGTCTGGTTCTGGTCTTGGTTCTGGTTCTGGTCTTGGTTCTGGTTGTGGTTCTGGGTCTTGGTTCTGGTCCTGGTTCTGGGTCTTGGTTCTGGTTCTGGTCTTGGTTCTGGTTCAGGGTCTTGGTTCTGGGTCTAGTTTTGGTTCTGGGTCTTGGGTCTGGTTCTGGTTCTGGTCTTGGTTCTGGTTCTGGTTCTGGGTCTTGGTCTTGGTTCTGGTTCTGGTCTTGGTTCTGGGTCTTGGTTCTGGTTCTGGTTCTGGTCTTGGTTCTGGTCTGGTTCTGGGTCTTGGGTCTGGTTCTGGGTCTTGGTTCTGGTTCTGGTCTTGGTTCTGGTTCTGGGTCTTGGGTCTTGGTTCTGGTCTTGGTTCTGGGCCTGGTTCTGGGTCTTGGTTCTGGTTCTGTTCTTGGTTCTGGCTCTGGTTCTTGGTTCTGGTCTTGGATCTGGTTCTGGATCTGGTTCTGGTCTTGGTTCTGGTCTTGGTTCTGGTTCTGGTTCTGGTCTTGGTTCTGGCTCTGGTCTTGGTTCTGGTTATGGGTCTGGTTCTGGCTCTGGTTCATGTCTTGGTTCTGGGTCTGGTCTTGGTTCTGGTCTTGGTTCTGGTTCTGGCTCTGGTTCTGGTCTTGGTTCTGGTCTTGATTCTGGCTCTGGTTCTGGGTCTTGGTTCTGGGTCTTGATTCTGGTTCTGGTCTTGGTTCTGGTTCTGGTCCTGGTCTTGGTTCTGATTCTGGTCTTGGTTCTGGCTCTGGGTCTTGGTTCTGGTCTTGGTTCTGGTCTTGGTTCTGGTTACGGGTCTGGTTCTGGCTCTGGTTCTTGGTTCTGGTCTTGGTTCTGGGTCTGGTTCTGGTCTTGGTTCTGGTTCTGGTCTTGGTTTTGGGTCTTGGTTCTGGTCTTGGGTCTGGTTCTGGTCTTGGTTCTTGGTCTTGGTTCTGGTCTTGGGTCTGGGTCTGGTTCTGGTCTTGGTTCTGGCTCTGGTTCTGGGTCTGGTTCTGGGTTCTGGTTCTGGTTTGGTTCTTGTCTTGGGTCTGGTTCTGGTTCTGGTTCTGGTCTTGGTTCTAGGTCTGTTTCTGGTCTTGGTTCTGGGTCTTGGTTCTGGGTCTTGGATCTGGTTCTGGGTCTTGGGTCTGGTCTTGGTTCTGGGTCTGGTCTTGGTTCTGGTCTTGGTTCTGGTTCTGGTTCTGGGTCTTGGTTCTGGGTCTTGGTTCTGGTTCTGGTCTTGGATCTGGGTCTGGTTCTGGTCTTGGTTCTGGTCTTGGTTCTGGGTCTTGGTTCTGGATCTTGGTTCTGGTCTTGGATCTGGTTCTGGTTCTATTTCTGGGTCTGGTCTTGGTTCTGGTCTGGTTCTGGGTCTTGGGTCTGGTTCTGGGTCTTGGTTCTGGTTCTGGTCTTGGTTCTGGTTCTGGTCTGGTTCTGGGTCTTGGGTCTGGTCTTGGTTCTGGGTCTATTTCTGTTTTTTTGTCTTGGTTCTGGCTCTGGTTCTGGGTCTTGGTTCTGGTTCTGGGTCTTGGTTCTGGTCTTGGGTCTGGTTCTGGTCTTGGTTCTTGGTCTTGGTTCTGGTCTTGGTTCTGGGTCTGGTTCTGGTCTTGGTTCTGGTTCTGGTCTTGGTTCTGGTTGTGGTTCTGGGTCTTGGTTCTGGTCCTGGTTCTGGGTCTTGGTTCTGGTTCTGGTCTTGGTTCTGGTTCAGGGTCTTGGTTCTGGGTCTAGTTTTGGTTCTGGGTCTTGGTTCTGGTTCTGGGTCTGGTTCTGGTTCTGGTCTTGGTTCTGGTTCTGGTTCTTGGTTCTGGTTCTGGGTCTTGGTCTTGGATCTGGTTCTGGTCTTGGTTCTGGGTCTTGGTTCTGGTTCTGGTTCTGGTCTTGGTTCTGGTCTGGTTCTGGGTCTTGGGTCTGGTTCTGGGTCTTGGTTCTGGTTCTGGTCTTGGTTCTGGTTCTGGGTCTTGGGTCTTGGTTCTGGTCTTGGTTCTGGGCCTGGTTCTGGGTCTTGGTTCTGGTTCTGTTCTTGGTTCTGGCTCTGGTTCTTGGTTCTGGTCTTGGATCTGGTTCTGGATCTGGTCTTGGTTCTGGTCTTGGTTCTGGTTCTGGTTCTGGTCTTGGTTCTGGCTCTGGTCTTGGTTCTGGTTATGGGTCTGGTTCTGGCTCTGGTTCTGGTCTTGGTTCTGGGTCTGGTTCTGGGTCTTGGTTCTGGGTCTTGGTTCTGGTCTTGGTTCTGGTTCTGGTCTTGGTTCTGGGTCCATTTCTGGTCTTGGTTCTGGGTCCATTTCTGGTCTTGGTTCTGGGTCTGGTTCTGGTCTTGGTTCTGGGTCCATTTCTGGTCTTGGTTCTGGGTCCATTTCTGGTTCTGGTTCTGGATTCTGGTTCTGGCGCTGGTTCTGGTCTTGGTTCTGGCTCTGGTTCTGGGTCTTGGTTCTGGGTCTTGGTTCTGGTTGTGGTTCTGGGTCTTGGTTCTGGTTCTGGTCTTGGTTCTGGTTCTGGGTCTTGGTTCTGGGTCTAGTTTTGGTTCTGGGTCTTGGTTCTGGGTCTGGTTCTGGTCTTGGTTCTGGTCTTGGTTCTGGTTCTGGTCTTGGTTCTGGGTCCATTTCTGGTCTTGGTTCTGGGTCCATTTCTGGTCTTGGTTCTGGGTCTGGTTCTGGTCTTGGTTCTGGTCTTGGTTCTGGGTCCATTTCTGGTTCTGGTTCAGGGTCTTGGTTCTGGGTCTAGTTTTGGTTCTGGGTCTTGGTTCTGGGTCTGGTTCTGGTCTTGGTTCTGGTTCTGGGTCTTGGTTCTGGTTCTGGGTCTTGGTTCTGGTTCTGGTTCTGGTCTTGGTTCTGGGTCTTGGTTCTGGTTCTGGTCTTGGTTCTGGTCTGGTTCTGGGTCTTGGGTCTGGTTCTGGGTCTTGGTTCTAGTTCTGGTCTTGGTTCTGGTTCTGGGTCTTGGGTCTTGGTTCTGGTCTTGGTTCTGGCCTGGTTCTGGGTCTTGGTTCTGGTTCTGTTCTTGGTTCTGGCTCTGGTTCTTGGTTCTGGTCTTGGATCTGGTTCTGGATCTGGTTCTGGTCTTGGTTCTGGTCTTGGTTCTGGTTCTGGTCTTGGTTCTGGCTCTGGTCTTGGTTCTGGTTATGGGTCTGGTTCTGGCTCTGGTCTTGGTTCTGGGTCTGGTTCTGGGTCTTGGTTCTGGGTCTTGGTTCTGGTCTTGGTTCTGGTTCTGGTCTTGGTTCTGGGTCCATTTCTGGTCTTGGTTCTGGGTCCATTTCTGGTCTTGGTTCTGGGTCTGGTTCTGGTCTTGGTTCTGGTCTTGGTTCTGGGTCCATTTCTGGTCTTGGTTCTGGGTCCATTTCTGGTTCTGGTTCTGGATTCTGGTTCTGGCGCTGGTTCTGGTCTTGGTTCTGGTTCTGGTTCTGGGTCTTGGTTCTGGTCTTGGTTCTGGTTGTGGTTCTGGGTCTTGGTTCTGGTTCTGGTCTTGGTTCTGGGTCTTGGTTCTGGGTCTAGTTTTGGTTCTGGGTCTTGGTTCTGGTTCTGGGTCTGGTTCTGGTCTTGGTTCTGGTCTTGGTTCTGGTTCTGGTCTTGGTTCTGGGTCCATTTCTGGTCTTGGTTCTGGGTCCATTTCTGGTCTTGGTTCTGGGTCTGGTTCTGGTCTTGATTCTGGTCTTGGTTCTGGGTCCATTTCTGGTCTTGGTTCTGGGTCCATTTCTGGTTCTGGTTCTGGATTCTGGTTCTGGCGCTGGTTCTGGTCTTGGTTCTGGTTCTGGCTCTGGTTCTGGGTCTTGGTTCTGGTCTTGGTTCTGGTTGTGGTTCTGGTTCTGGTCTTGGTTCTGGTTCTGGGTCTTGGTTCTGGGTCTAGTTTTGGTTCTGGGTCTTGGTTCTGGTCTTGGATCTGGTTCTGGGTCTTGGTTCTGGTCTTGGTTCTGGCTCTGGTTCTGGGTCTTGGTTCTGGTTGTGGTTCTGGTTCTGGTCTTGGTTCTGGTTCTGGGTCTTGGTTCTGGTTCTGGTCTTGGTTCTGGTTCTGGGTCTTGGTTCTGGGTCTAGTTTTGGTTCTGGGTCTTGGTTCTGGTTCTGGGTCTTGGTTCTGGTCTTGGATCTGGTTCTGGGTCTTGGTTCTGGTTCTGGGTCTTGGTTCTGGTCTTGGATCTGGTTCTGGTTCTGGTCTTGGTTCTGGTCTTGGTTCTGGTCTTTGTTCTGGTTCTGGTTCTGGTTCTGGTCTTGGTTCTGGTCTTTGTTCTGGTTCTGGGTCTGGTTCTGGTTCTGGTCTTGGTTCTGGGTCTTGGTTCTGGTTCTGGTCTTGGGTCTGGTTCTGGTCTTGGTTCTGGTCTTGGTTCTGGTTCTGGTTTGTTTCTGGCTCTGGTCTTGGTTCTGGATCTGGTCTTGGGTCTGGTTCTGGTTCTGGTCTTGGTTCTTGGTTCTGCTCTGGCTCTGGGTCTTGGTTCTGGTATTGGTTCTGGTTCTGGGTCTTGGTTCTTGGTTCTGGGTTCTGGTCTTGGTTCTGGTTCTGGGTCTTGTTCTGGGTCTGGCGCTGGTTCTGGTCTTGGTTCTGGTTCTGGTCTTGGTTCTGGTCCTGGTCTTGGTTCTGGTTCTGGTCTTGGTTCTGGCTCTGGGTCTTGGTTCTGGTCTTGGGTCTGGTTGTGGGTCTGGTTCTGGTCTTGGTTCTGGTTCTGGTTATGGGTCTGGTTCTGGCTCTGGTTCTTGGTTCTGGTCTTGATTCTGGGTCTGTTTCTGGTCTTGGATCTGGTCTTGGTTCTGGTCTTGGTTCTGGGTCTAGTTTTGGTTCTGGGTCTTGGTTCTGGTTCTGGTTCTGGTCTTGATTCTGGGTCTGTTTCTGGTCTTGGTTCTGGTCTTGGTTCTGGGTCCATTTCTGGTCTTGGTTCTGGGTCCATTTCTGGTTCTTGGTTCTGGTTGTGGTTCTGGGTCTTGGTTGTGGTTCTGGGTCTTGGTTCTGCTTCTGGTCTTGGTTCTGATCTGGGTCTGGTTCTGGTCTTGGTTCTGGTCTTGGTTCTGGTTCTGGGTCTGGTTCTGGTTCTTGGTTCTGGTCTTGAGTCTGGTTCTGGTCTTGGTTCTGGTTCTGGTCTTGGTTCTGGGTCTTGGTTCTGGTTCTGGCGCTGTTTCTGGTCTTGGTTCTGGGTCTGGTTCTGGGTCTTGGTTCTGGTTCTGGGTCTTGGTTCTGCTTCTGGTCTTGGGTCTGGTTCTGGTCTTGGTTCTTGGTCTTGGTTCTGGTCTTGGTTCTGGTTCTGGTCTTGGTTCTAGGTCTTGGTTGTGGTTCTGGGTCTTGGTTCTGCTTCTGGTCTTGGGTCTGGTTCTGGTCTTGGTTCTTGGTCTTGGTTCTGGTCTTGGGTCTGGTCTTGGGTCTAGTTTTGGTTCTGGTTCTGGTTCTGGTCTTGGTTCTGGGTCTTGGTTCTGGTTCTGGGTCTTGGTTCTGGTTCTGGTCTTGGTTCTGGTCTTGGTTCTGGGTCTTGGTTCTGGTTCTGGTCTTGGTTCTGGTCTGGTTCTGGGTCTTGGGTCTGGTTCTGGGTCTTGGTTCTGGTCTGGTTCTGGGTCTTGGGTCTGGTCTTGGTTCTGGTTCTGGGTCTATTTCTGTTTTTTTGGTCTTGGTTCTGGCTCTGGTTCTGGGTCTTGGTTCTGGTTCTAGTCTGGTTCTGGGTCTTGGTTCTGGTTCTGGTCTTGGTTCTGATTCTGGTTCTGGGTCTTGATTCTGGTTCTGGTCTTGGTTCTGGTTCTGGTCCTGGTCTTGGTTCTGATTCTGGTCTTGGTTCTGGCTCTGGGTCTTGGTTCTGGTCTTGGTTCTGGTCTTGGTTCTGGTTATGGGTCTGGTTCTGGCTCTGGTTCTTGGTTCTGGTCTTGGTTCTGTTTCTGGTCTTGATTCTGGGTCTGTTTCTGGTCTTGGTTCTGGTCTTGGTTCTGGTTCTGGTCTTGGTTCTAGGTCTTGGTTGTGGTTCTGGGTCTTGGTTCTGCTTCTGGTCTTGGGTCTGGTTCTGGTCTTGGTTCTTGGTCTTGGTTCTGGTCTTGGGTCTGGCTCTGGTTCTGGTTCTTGGTTCTGGTTTGGTTCTGGTCTTGGGTCTGGTTCTGGTTCTGGTTCTGGTCTTGGTTCTGGGTCTTGGTTCTGGTCTTGGTTCTGGTCTTGGTTCTGGTCTTGGTTCTGGGTCCATTTCTGGTCTTGGTTCTGGGTCCATTTCTGGTTCGTGGTTCTGGTTGTGGTTCTGGGTCTTGGTTGTGGTTCTGGGTCTTGGTTCTGCTTCTGGTCTGGGTCTGGTTCTGGTCTTGGTTCTGGTCTTGGTTCTGGTTCTGGTTCTTGGTTCTGGTTCTGGTTTGGTTCTGGTCTTGAGTCTGGTTCTGATCTTGGTTCTGGTTCTGGTTCTTGGTTCTGGTTCTGGTTTGGTTCTGGGTCTTGGTTCTGGTCTTGGTTCTGGTCTTGGTTCTGGTCTTGGTTCTGGGTCTTGGTTCTGCTCTGGCTCTGGGTTCTGGGTCTTGGTTCTGGTCTTGGTTCTGGTTCTTGTCTTGGTTCTGGGTCTGGTTCTGGTTCTTGGTTCTGGTTCTGGTTTGGTTCTGGTCTTGAGTCTGGTTCTGGTTCTGGTCTTGGTTCTGGTTCTGGTCTTGGTTGTGGTTCTGGTCTTGGTTCTTGGTCTTGGTTCTGGTCTTAGTTCTGGCTCTGGGTCTGGTTCTGGGTCTTGGTTCTGGTGTTGGTTCTGGTCTGGGTCTTGGTTCTGGTCTTGGTTCTGGTCTTGGTTCTGGTTCTGGTCTTGGTTCTGGTTCTGGTCTTGGTTCTGGTTCTGGTTCTGGTCTTGGTTCTGGATCTGGTCTTGGGTCTGGTTCTGGTGCTGGTCGTGGTTCTGGTCTGGTTCTGGTTCTGGTCTTGGTTCTGGATCTGGTCTTGTGTCTGGTTCTGGTTCTGGGTCTTGGTTCTGGGTCTTGGTTCTGGGTCTTGGTTCTGGTTCTGGTTTGTTTCTGGTCTTGGTTCTGGATCTGGTCTTGGTTCTGGTTCTGCTCTGGCTCTGGGTCTTGGTTTTCGTTCTTGGTTCTGGTCTTGGGTCTGGCTCTGGTTCTTGGTTCTGGTTCTTGGTTCTGGTCTTGGATCTGGTTCTGGGTCTGGCGCTGGTTCTGGTCTTGGTTCTGGTTCTGGTCTTGGTTCTGGTTCTGGGTCTTGGTTCTGGTCTTGGTTCTGGTTGTGGTTCTGGCTCTGGTTCTTGGTTCTGGTCTTGGTTCTGGGTCTGGTTCTGGTGTTGGTTCTGGTTCTGGTCTTGATTATGCGTCTGTTTCTGGTCTTGGTTCTGGTTCTGGTCTTGGTTCTGGTCTTGGTTCTGGGTCCATTTCTGGTTTTGGTTCTGGGTCCATTTCTGGTCTTGGTTCTGGTTGTGGTTCTTGGTCTTGGTTGTGGTTCTGGGTCTTGGTTCTGCTTCTGGTCTTGGGTCTGGTTCTGGTCTTGGTTCTGGTTCTGGTTCTTGGTTCTGGTTTGGTTCTGGTCTTGGGTCTGGTTCTGGTTCTGGTCTTGGTTCTGGTTCTGGTCTTGGTTCTGGATCTTGGTTCTGGATCTCTGAATTGTTTATTGCAAGCAAAAATATATAACCGTGAGCTTGCAGTTCCTACAACTTCCACACGATGTCGCCAATAACGTCATTTTCGTTGACAAAAACGTCAAATCCTTTGTGTAATGATTTGTCATTACACAAAGGATTTTTGTCAACGAAAATGACATTATTGGCGACATCGTGTGGAAGTTGTAGGAACTGCAAGCTCACGGTTATATATTTTTGCTTGCAATAAACAATGATCAACCACAGAAAAGTATTAATCCGCCAGTCTCTGAATTGTTGCAATAGCATGTATTTTTTTTACCGACACAAAAGGTCAAGTATAATTAATTACCTCTGAATCAGAGGAGTGGTCAGGGTGAGGAGAACTGTGTCGACCAGGGGCCTCAGGAGAGCTTCCGTCTTCAGGGGCGGTGGGACTGGATGGCCAAGACCTGGGAGCGTCAGCGGGTTCCCCTGACAGAGGGGCCGCCGAGCTGGAGGACGGGGCGCTCATACGAGGGGAGGGACATGAGGGATGTGGACTGTCTGGTCTACATCCTCCTCCTGAAAGCCCTCGTCCTCCTCGTCGAGCTGCTCGACAGCGGCTGCCTCTTCCGGAAGATCAGGGTCCCCGCTGACATCCTGCAGCACTCTGCCAGTCTGCGAGTACAGGTACTCCACTCCGAGGAGTTCCCCTATGAAATAAAAAAAATAAAAAGCAGAGTAGAGAAGTGTTAATGGGATGTAATTAATGCAACTGATGTAAATGTTCATTCTCTTACTTGACTTACCTGTGTACTCACTAGGCTTGGTGTAGTCCTTAACCTGTTCCTTGCCAAGCACCCTTTCGCTGCTAAGGTTAAGGATGCTTGCAATAAACAATGATCAACCACAGAAAAGTATTAATCCGCCAGTCTCTGAATTGTTGCAATAGCATGTCTTTTTTTTACCAACACAAAAGGTCAAGTATAATTACCTCTGAATCAGAGGAGTGGTCAGGGTGAGGAGAACTGTGTCGACCAGGGGCCTCAGGAGAGCTTCCGTCTTCAGGGGCGGTGGGACTGGATGGCCCAGACCTGGGTGCGTCAGCGGGTTCCCCTGACAGAGGTGCCGCCGAGCTGGAGGACGGGGCGCTCATACGAGGGACATGAGGGATGTGGACTGTCTGGTCTACATCCTCCTCCTGAAAGCCCTCGTCCTCCTCGTCGAGCTGCTCGACAGCGGCTGCCTCTTCCGGAAGGTCAGGGTCCCCGCTGACATCCTGCAGCACTCTGCCAGTCTGCGAGTACAGGTACTCCACTCCGAGGAGTTCCCCTATGAAATAAAAAAAATAAAAAGCAGAGTAGAGAAGTGTTAATGGGATGTAATTAATGCAACTGATGTAAATGTTCATTCTCTTACTTGACTTACCTGTGAACTCACTAGGCTTGGTGTAGTCCTTAACCTGTTCCTTGCCAAGCACCCTTTCGCTGCTAAGGTTAAGGATGCTTGCAATAAACAATGATCCACCACAGAAAAGTATTAATCCGCCAGTCTCTGAATTGTTTATTGCAAGCAAAAATATATAACCGTGAGCTTGCAGTTCCTACAACTTCCACACGATGTCGCCAATAACGTCATTTTCGTTGACAAAAACGTCAAATCCTTTGTGTAATGATTTGTCATTACACAAAGGATTTTTGTCAACGAAAATGACGTTATTGGCGACATCGTGTGGAAGTTGTAGGAACTGCAAGCTCACGGTTATATATTTTTGCTTGCAATAAACAATGATCAACCACAGAAAAGTATTAATCCGCCAGTCTCTGAATTGTTGCAATAGCATGTATTTTTTTTACCGACACAAAAGGTCAAGTATAATTAATTACCTCTGAATCAGAGGAGTGGTCAGGGTGAGGAGAACTGTGTCGACCAGGGGCCTCAGGAGAGCTTCCGTCTTCAGGGGCGGTGGGACTGGATGGCCAAGACCTGGGAGCGTCAGCGGGTTCCCCTGACAGAGGGGCCGCCGAGCTGGAGGACGGGGCGCTCATACGAGGGGAGGGACATGAGGGATGTGGACTGTCTGGTCTACATCCTCCTCCTGAAAGCCCTCGTCCTCCTCGTCGAGCTGCTCGACAGCGGCTGCCTCTTCCGGAAGGTCAGGGTCCCCGCTGACATCCTGCAGCACTCTGCCAGTCTGCGAGTACAGGTACTCCACTCCGAGGAGTTCCCCTATGAAATAAAAAAAATAAAAAGCAGAGTAGAGAAGTGTTAATGGGATGTAATTAATGCAACTGATGTAAATGTTCATTCTCTTACTTGACTTACCTGTGAACTCACTAGGCTTGGTGTAGTCCTTAACCTGTTCCTTGCCAAGCACCCTTTCGCTGCTAAGGTTAAGGATGCTTGCAATAAACAAGCAGAACAAAGACCCAGAGCCAGAACCAGACCCATAACAGAACCAAGACCAGAACCAGAGCCAAGACCAGAACCAGAACCAAAACCAGAAATAGAACCAAGACCCAAGACCCAGAACCAAAACCAGAACCAGAACCAAGACCCAGAACCAAGACCCAGAACCAAGACCCAGAACCAAGACCCAGAACCAAGACCAGAACCAAGACCAGAACCAGAACCAAGACCAGAACCAGAACCAGATCCAAGACTAGAACCAAGACCAGAACCAAGACCCAGAACCAAAACTAGACCCAGAACAAAGACCCAGACCCAGAACCAAGACCCAGAACCAAGACCAGAACCAAGACCAGAACCAAGACCAGACCCAGAACCAAGACCCAGAACCAAAAGGTTCTGGTTCTGGTCTTGGATCTGGTTCTGGTCTTGGTTCTGGGTCTGGTTCTTGGTTCTGGGTCTTGGTTCTGGTCTTGGTTCTGTTTCTTGTCTTGGTCCTGGGTCTTGGATCTGGTTCTGGGTCTGGTTCTGGTCTGGTTCTGAACCAGAACCAAGACCAGAACCAGATCCAAGACTAGAACCAAGACCAGAAACAGAACCAAGACCCAGAACCAAAACTAGACCCAGAACAAAGACCCAGAACCAGAACCAAGACCCAGACCCAGAACCAAGACCCAGAACCAAGACCAGAACCAGACCCAGAACCAAGACCAGAACCAAGACCAGAACAACGACCCAAGACCCAGAACCAGAACCAAGACCCAGAACCAGAACCAAGACCAGACCCAGAACCAAGACCCAGAACCAAGACCCAGAACCAAGACCCAGAACCAAGACCCAGAACCAAGATCCAAGACCAGAACCAGAACCAGATCCAAGACTAGAACCAAGACCAGAACCAGAACCAAGACCCAGAACCAAAACTAGACCCAGAACCAAAACTAGACCCAGAACCAAGACCAGAACCAAGACCAGAACCAAGACCAGAACCAGAACCAAGACCAGAACCAAGACCAGAACCAGCGCCAGACCCAGAACCAAGACCCAGAACCAAGACCCAGAACCAAGACCAGAACCAAGACCAGAACCAAGACCAGAACCAAGACCAGAACCAAGACCAGACCCAGAACCAAGACCCAGAACCAAGACCAGAACCAGAACCAAGACCAGAACCAGAACCAAGACCCAGAACCAAGACCCAGAACCAAGACCAAGACCAGAACCAGATCCAAGACCCAGATCCAAGACCAGAACCAAGACCAGAACCAGATCCAAGACCAGAACCAAGACCAGAACCAGAACCAAGACCAGAACCAGAACAAAGACCCAGAACCAGAACCAAGACCCAGAACCAAGACCAGAACCAGAAACAGACCCAGAACCAAGACCAGAACCAAGACCAGAACCACCGCCAGACCCAGAACCAAGACCCAGAACCAAGACCCAGAACCAAGACCCAGAACCAAGACCAGAACCAGAACCAAGACCCAGAACCAAGACCAGAACCAGAACCAAGACCAGAACCAAGACCCAGAACCAGAACCCAGAGCCAGAGCAGAACCAAGACCCAGAACCAAGACCAGAACCAGAACCAAGACCCAGAACCAAGACCCAGAACCAGAACCAAGACCAGAACCAAGACCAGAACCAGAGCCAGAACCAAGACCCAGAACCAGAACCAAGACCAGAACCAAGACCAGACCCAGAACCAAGACCCAGAACCAGATCCAAGACCAGAACCAGAACCAGATCCAAGACCCAGAACCAAGACCCAGAACCAAGACCAGAACCAGAACCCGAACAAGAGCCATAACCAAGACCCAGAACCAGAACCAAGACCAGAACCAGAACCAGACCAGAACCAGAACCAGAACCAGAACCAGAACCAAGACCAGAACCCAGAACCAGACCCAGAACCCAGAACCAGAACCAGAACCAGAACGAAGACCCAGAACCAGAACCAAGACCAGAACCAAGACCAGAACCAAGACCAGAACCAAGACCCAGAACCAAAATGTTCTGGTTCTGGTCTTGGATCTGGTTCTGGTTCTGGTCTTGGTTCTGGTTCTGGTCTTGGATCTGGTTCTGGTCTTGGTTCTGGGTCTGGTTCTTGGTTCTGGTTCTGGGTCTTGGTTCTGGTTCTGGTCTTGGTTCTGTTTCTTGTCTTGGTTCTGGGTCTTGGATCTGGTTCTGGGTCTGGTTCTGGTCTTGGCTCTGGATCTGGTCTTGGATCTGGTTCTGGTCTTGGATCTGGTTCTGGGTCTGGTTCTGGTCTTGGTTCTGGGTCTGGTTCTGGGTCTTGGGCCTGGTCTTGGTTCTGAGTCTGTTTCTGGTCTTGGTTCTGGTTCTGGGTCTGGTTCTGGGTCTTGGTTCTGGTTATGAGTCTGGTTCTGGCTCTGGTTATTTGTTCTGGTCTTGGTTCTGGTTTTGGTTCTGGTCTTGATTCTGGGTCTGTTTCTGGTCTTGGTTCTGGGTCTTGGTTCTGGTTCTGGTCTTGGTTCTGGGTCTTGGTTCTGGGTCTTGGTTCTGGGTTCTGGGTCTGGTCTTGGATCTGGTTCTGGGTCTTGGTTCTGGTCTTGGTTCTGGTTCTGGTCTTGGTTCTGGGTCTTGGGTCTGGTCTTGGTTCTGGTCTGGTTCTGGTTCTGGGTCTTGGTTCTGGTTCTGGGTCTTGGTTCTGGTCTTGGTTCTGGTTCTGGTCTTGGTTCTGGTTCTGGTCTTGGTTCTGGTCTTGGTTCTGGTCTGGTTCTGGTTGTGGTTCTGGTCTTGGTTCTGGTTGTGGTCTTGGTTCTGGTCTTGGTTCTGGTTGTGGTTCTGGGTCTTGGTTCTGGGTCTTGGTTCTGGTTCTGGTCTTGGTTCTGGGTCTTGGTTCTGGGTCTATTTCTGGTTTTGGTTCTGGTTCTGGTCTTGGCTCTGGTTCTGGTCTTGGTTCTGTTATGGGTCTGGTTCTGGCTCTGGGTCTTTGTTCTGCTTGTGGTCTTGGTTCTGGTTGTGGTCTTGGTTCTGGTTGTGGGTCTTGGTTCTGGTTTTGGTTCTGGTTCTGGTCTTGGATCTGGGTCTATTTCTGGTTTTGGTTCTGGTTCTGGGTCTTGGTTCTGGGTCTTGATTCTGGTTCTGGTCTTGGTTCTGGGCCTGGTTCTGGGTCTTGGTTCTGGTCTTGGTTCTGGTCTTGGTTCTGGTCTTGGTTCTTGGTTCTGCTCTGGGTCTTGGTTCTGGTATTGGTTCTGGTCTTGGATCTGGTTCTGGATCTGGTTCTGGTCTTGGTTCTGGTCTTGGTTCTGGTTCTGGTCTTGGTTCTGGGTCTTGGTCTTGGTTCTGGTCTTGGGTCTTGTTCTGGCGCTGGTTCTGGTTTTGGTTCTGGTCTTGGTTCTGGTTCTGGTCTTGGTTCTGGTCCTGGTCTTGGTTCTGGTCTTGGTTTTGGCTCTGGGTCTGGGTCTTGGTTCTGGTCTTGGTTCTGGTTGTGGTTCTGGGTCTTGTTTCTGGGTCTGGGTCTTGGTCCTGGTCCTGGTCTTGGTTCTGGTTCTGGTCCTGGTCTTGGTTCTGGTCTTGGTTTTGGCTCTGGGTCTGGGTCTTGGTTCTGGTCCTGGTCTTGGTTCTGGTCTTGGTTTTGGCTCTGGGTCTGGGTCTTGGTTCTGGGTCTTGGTTCTGGGTCTTGGTTCTGGGTCTGGTTCTGGGTCTAGGTTCTGGTCTTGGTTCTGGTTATGGGTCTGGTTCTGGCTCTGGTTCTTGGTTCTGGGTCTGGTTCTGGTCTTGGTTCTGGTCTTGGTCTTGGTTCTGGGTCTTGGTTCTGGTCTTGGTCTTGGTTCTTGGTCTTGGTTCTGGTCTTGGTTCTGGTCTTGGTTCTGGTTGTGGTTCTAGGTCTTGGTTGTGGTTCTGGGTCTTGGTTCTGCTTCTGGTCTTGGGTCTGGTTCTGGTCTTGGTTCTTGGTCTTGGTTCTGGTCTTGGTTCTGGTCTTGGTTCTGGGTCTGGTTCTGGTTTGGTTCTGGTCTTGGGTCTGGTTCTGGTTCTGGTCTTGGTTCTGGGTCTGTTTCTGGTCTTGGTTCTGGTCTTGGTTCTGGGTCTTGGTTCTGGTCTTGGTTCTGGTCTTGGTTCTGGGTCTTGGTTCTGGTTCTGGCGCTGGTTCTCGTCTTGGTTCTGGGTCTTGGTTCTGCTCTGGCTCTGGGTTCTGGTTCTGGGTCTTGGTTCTGGTCTTGGTTCTGGTTCTGGTCTTGGTTCTGGGTCTTGGTTCTGGGTCGTGGTTCTGGTCTTGGTTCTGGTTCTGGTCTTGGTTCTGGTCTTGGTTCTGGGTCTTGGTTCTGGTTCTGGGTCTGGTTTTGGTCTTGGCTCTGGATCTGGTCTTGGATCTGGGTCTGGTTCTGGTCTTGGTTCTGGGTCTGGTTCTGGGTCTTGGGTCTGGTCTTGGTTCTGGGTCTGTTTCTGGTCTTGGTTCTGGTCTTGGATCTGGTTCTGGTCTTGGTTCTGGGTCAGGTTCTGGTCTGGTTCTGTTTCTGGTTTTGTTCTTGGTTCTGGGTCTTGAGTCTGGTTCTGGGTCTGGGTCTGGGTCTTGGTTCTGGTCTGGTTCTTGGTTCTGGTTCTGGTTTGGTTCTGGTCTTGGTTCTGGGTCTTGGTTCTGGTTCTGGTCTTGGTTCTGGTCTGGTTCTGGGTCTTGGGTCTGGTTCTGGGTCTTGGTTCTGGTCTTGGTTCTGGTTCTGGTTCTGGGTCAATTTTTTTTTTTTTGGTCTTGGTTCTGGCTCTGGTTCTGGGTCTTGGTTCTGGTCTGGTTCTGGTTCTGGGTCATGGTTCTGGTTCTGGTCTTGGTTCTGGGTCTGGTTCTGATTCTGGGTCTTGGTTCTGGTTCTGGTCTTGGGTCTGGTTCTGATTCTGGTTCTGGGTCTTGGTTTTGGTTATGGGTCTGGTTCTGGCTCTGGTTATTGGTTCTGGTCTTGGTTCTGGTTCTGGTCTTGATTCTGGGTCTGTTTCTGGTCTTGGTTCTGGGTCTTGGTTCTGGTTCTGGTCTTGGTTCTGGGTCTTGGTTCTGGGTCTTGGTTCTGGGTCTTGGTTCTGGGTCTGGTCTTGGTTCTGGTTCTGTTCTTGGTTCTGGTCTTGGTTCTGGTTCTGGGTCTTGGGTCTGGTCTTGGTTCTGGGTCTTGGTTCTGGTCTTGGTCTTGGTTCTGGGTCTTGGTTCTGGTTCTGGGTCTGGTTCTGGTCTTGGCTCTGGATCTGGTCTTGGATCTGGGTCTGGTTCTGGTCTTGGTTCTGGGTCTGGTTCTGGGTCTTGGGTCTGGTCTTGGTTCTGGGTCTGTTTCTGGTCTTGGTTCTGGTCTTGGATCTGGTTCTGGGTCTTGGTTCTGGTCTTGGTTCTGGGTCAGGTTCTGGTCTTGGTTCTGGTCTGGTTCTGTTTCTGGTTTTGGTCTTGGTTCTGGGTCTTGAGTCTGGTTCTGGGTCTTGGTCTGGGTCTTGGTTCTGGTTTGGTTCTGGTCTTGGTTCTGGTTCTTGGTTCTGGTTCTGGTTTGGTTCTGGTCTTGGTTCTGGGTCTTGGTTCTGGTCTTGGTTCTGGTCTGGTTCTGGGTCTTGGGTCTGGTTCTGGGTCTTGGTTCTGGTCTTGGTTCTGGTTCTGGTTCTGGGTCAATTTTTTTTTTTTTTGGTCTTGGTTCTGGCTCTGGTTCTGGGTCTTGGTTCTGGTCTGGTTCTGGGTCATGGTTCTGGGTCTGGTTCTGATTCTGGTTCTGGGTCTTGGTTCTGGTCTTGGTTCTGGGTCTGGTTCTGATTCTGGTTCTGGGTCTTGGTTCTGGTTATGGGTCTGGTTCTGGCTCTGGTTATTGGTTCTGGTCTTGGTTCTGGTTCTGGTCTTGATTCTGGGCTGTTTCTGGTCTTGGTTCTGGGTCTTGGTTCTGGTTCTGGGTCTTGGTTCTGGGTCTTGGTTCTGGTTCTGGTCTTGGTTCTGGGTCTTGGTTCTGGTTCTGGTCTTGGTTCTGGTTCTGGTCTTGGTTCTGGTTCTGGGTCTTGGGTCTGGTCTTGGTTCTGGTCTGGTTCTGGTTCTTGTTCTGGTTGTGGTTCTGGTCTTGGTTCTGGTTGTGGTCTTGGTTCTGGTTCTGGTCTTTGTTCTGGTTCTGGTCTTGGTTCTGGTCTTGGTTCTGGTTCTGGGTCTTGGGTCTGGTCTTGGTTCTGGTCTGGTTCTTGTTCTGGTTGTGGTTCTGGTCTTGGTTCTGGTTGTGGTCTTGGCTCTGGTCTTGGTTCTGGTTGTGGTTCTGGGTCTTGGTTCTGGGTCTTGGTTCTGGTTCTGGTCTTGGTTGTGGTTCTGGGTCTTGGTTCTGGGTCTTGGTTCTGGTCTTGGTTCTGGTTCTGGGTCTTGGTTCTGGGTCTATTTCTGGTTTTGGTTCTGGTTCTGGTCTTGGTTCTGGTCTTGGTTCTGGTTCTGGTCTTGATTCTGGGTCTGTTTCTGGTCTTGGTTCTGGTCTTTGTTCTGGTCTTGGTTCTGGTTCTGGTTCTTGGTTCTGGTTCTGGTCTTGGTCTTGGTTGTGGTTCTGGGTCTTGGTTCTGGGTCTGGTTCTGATTCTGGGTCTTGGTTCTGGGTCTTGGTTCTTGGTTCTGGTCTTGGGTCTGGTTCTGGCTCTGGTTCTGGCTCTGGTTCTGGGTCTTGGTTCTGGTTCTGGTCTTGGGTCTGGTTCTGATTCTGTTCTGGATCTGGTTCTGGTCTTGGTTCTGGTCTTGGTTCTGGTTCTGGTTTTGGTTCTGGGTCTTGGTTCTGGTTCTGGGTCTTGGTTCTGGTCTTGGTTCTGGGTCTTGTTCTGGGTCTGGCGCTGGTTCTGGTCTTGGTTCTGGTTCTGGTCTTGGTTCTGGTCCTGGTCTTGGTTCTGTTTCTGGTCTTGGTTTTGGCTCTGTGTCTTGGTTCTGGTCTTGGTTCTGGTTGTGGTTCTGGGTCTTGGTTCTGGGTCTGGGTCTGGTTCTGGTCTTGGTTTTGGTCTTGGTTCTGGTTATGGGTCTGGTTCTGGCTCTGGTTCTTGGTTCTGGGTCTGGTTCTGGTCTTGGTTCTGGTTCTGGTCTTGATTCTGGGTCTGTTTCTGGTCTTGGTTCTGGTCTTTGTTCTGGTCTTGGTTCTGGTTCTGGTCTTGGTTCTGGTTCTGGTCTTGGTTCTGGGTCCATTTCTGGTCTTGGTTCTGGGTCCATTTCTGGTTCTGGTTCTGGTCTTGGTTCTGGTCTTGGTTGTGGTTCTGGGTCTTGGTTCTGCTTCTGGGTCTTGGTTCTGCTTCTGGGTCTTGGTTCTTGGTCTTGGTTCTGGTCTGGGTCTGGTTCTGGTCTTGGTTCTGGTTTGGTTCTGGTCTTGGGTCTGGTTCTGGTCTTGGTTCTGGTCTTGGTTCTGGTTCTGGTCTTGGTTCTGGTCTTGGTTCTGGTTCTGGTTCTGGTCTTGGTTCTGGGTCTGTTTCTGGTCTTGGGTCTGGTCTTGGTTCTGGGTCTTGGTTCTGGCGCTGGTTCTGGTCTTGGTTCTGGTTCTGGCGCTGGTTCTGGTCTTGGTTCTGGTCTTGGTTCTGGGTTCTGGTTCTGGGTCTTGGTCTTGGTTCTGGGTCTTGGTTCTGGGTCTTGGTTCTTGGTCTTGGTTCTGGTTCTGGTCTTCGTTCTGGGTCTTGGTTCTGGGTCTTGGTTCTGGCGCTGGTTCTGGTCTTGGTTCTGGTCTTGGTTCTGGGTCAGTTTCTGGTCTTGGTTCTGGTCTTGGTTCTGGTTGTGGTTCTGGGTCTTGGTTCTGGTTCTGGTCTTGGTTCTGGGTCTGGTTCTGGGTCTGGTCTTGGTTCTTGTCCTGGTCTTGGTTCTTGGTCTTGGTTCTGGTCTGGGTCTGGTTCTGGTCTTGGTTCTGGTTCAGGTTTGGTTCTGGTCTTGGGTCTGGTTCTGGTCTTGGTTCTGGTCTTGGTTCTGGTCTTGGTTCTGGTCTTGGTTCTGGTTCTGGTCTTGGTTCTGGGTCTGTTTCTGGTCTTCGGTCTGGTCTTGGTTCTGGTTCTGGGTCTTGGTTCTGGCGCTGGTTCTGGTCTTGGTTCTGGTTCTGGCGCTGGTTCTGGTCTTGGTTCTGGTCTTGGTTCTGGGTTCTGGTTCTGGGTCTTGGTCTTGGTTCTGGGTCTTGGTTCTGGGTCTTGGTTCTGGGTCTTGGTTCTGGTTCTGGTCTTCGTTCTGGGTCTTGGTTCTGGGTCTTGGTTCTGGTTCTGGCGCTGGTTCTGGTCTTGGTTCTGGTCTTGGTTCTGGGTCCGTTTCTGGTCTTGGTTCTGGTCTTGGTTCTGGTTGTGGTTCTGGGTTCTGGTTCTGGTCTTGGTTCTGGGTCTGGTTCTGGGTCTGGTCTTGGGTCTTGTTCTGGTTCTGGTCTTGGTCTTGGTTCTAGGTCTTGGTTCTGGGTATTGGTTCTGGTTCTGGTCTTGATTCTGGTTCTGGCTCTGGTTCTGGGTCTTGGTTCTGATTCTGGTCTTGGATCTGGTTCTGGTTCTGGGTCTTGGTTCTGGGTCTTGGTTCTGGTTTGGTTCTGGTCTTGGTTCTGGGTCTTGGTTCTGGGTCTTGGTTCTGGTTTGGTTCTGGTCTTGGTTCTGGTTCTGGTTCTGGGTCTTGGGTCTGGGTCTGGGTCTTGGTTCTGGTTCTGGTCTTTGATTCTGGTTCTGGGTCTTGGTTCTGGTTCTGGCTCTGGTTCAGGTTCTGGGTTTTGGTTCTGGATCTGGTTCTGGTCTTGGTTCTGGTCTTGATTCTGGCTCTGGTTCTGGGTCTTGGTTCTGGGTCTTGGTTCTGGTTCTGGTCTTGGTTCTGGGTTCTGGTTCTGGTCTTGGTTCTGGGTCTTGGTTCTGGATCTTGGTTCTGGTCTTGGATCTGGTTCTGGTTCTGGGTCTTGGTTCTGGTTATGGGTCTGGTTCTAGTTCTGGTCTAGGTTCTATTTCTTGGTCTGGTCTTGGTTCTGGTCTTGGATCTGGGTCTTGGGTCTGGTTCTGGTCTTGGTTCTGGTTCTGGTCTTGGTTCTAGTTTTGGTTCTGGTTCTGGTCTTGGTTCTGGGTCTGTTTCTGGTCTTGGGTCTGGTCTTGGTTCTGGTTCTGGGTCTTGGTTCTGGCGCTGGTTCTGGTCTTGGTTCTGGTTCTGGCGCTGGTTCTGGTCTTGGTTCTGGTCTTGGTTCTGGTCTTGGTTCTGGGTTCTGGTTCTGGGTCTTGGTCTTGGTTCTGGGTCTTGGTTCTGGGTCTTGGTTCTGGTTCTGGTCTTCGTTCTGGGTCTTGGTTCTGGGTCTTGGTTCTGGCGCTGGTTCTGGTCTTGGTTCTGGTCTTGGTTCTGGGTCCGTTTCTGGTCTTGGTTCTGGTCTTGGTTCTGGTTGTGGTTCTGGGTCTTGGTTCTGGTTCTGGTCTTGGTTCTGGGTCTGGTTCTGGGTCTGGTCTTGGTTCTTGTTCTGGTCTTGGTTCTTGGTCTTGGTTCTGGTCTGGGTCTGGTTCTGGTCTTGGTTCTGGTTCTGGTTTGGTTCTGGTCTTTGGTCTGGTTCTGGTCTTGGTTCTGGTCTTGGTTCTGGTTCTGGTCTTGGTTCTGGTTCTGGTCTTGGTTCTGGGTCTGTTTCTGGTCTTGGGTCTGGTCTTGGTTCTGGTTCTGGGTCTTGGTTCTGGCGCTGGTTCTGGTCTTGGTTCTGGTTCTGGCGCTGGTTCTGGTCTTGGTTCTGGTCTTGGTTCTGGGTTCTGGTTCTGGGTCTTGGTCTTGGTTCTGGGTCTTGGTTCTGGGTCTTGGTTCTGGGTCTTGGTTCTGGTTCTGGTCTTCGTTCTGGGTCTTGGTTCTGGGTCTTGGTTCTGGTTCTGGCGCTGGTTCTGGTCTTGGTTCTGGTCTTGGTTCTGGGTCCGTTTCTGGTCTTGGTTCTGGTCTTGGTTCTGGTTGTGGTTCTGGGTCTTGGTTCTGGTTCTGGTCTTGGTTCTGGGTCTGGTTCTGGGTCTGGTCTTGGTTCTTGTTCTGGTTCTGGTCTTGGTCTTGGTTCTAGGTCTTGGTTCTGGGTATTGGTTCTGGTTCTGGTCTTGATTCTGGTTCTGGCTCTGGTTCTGGGTCTTGGTTCTGATTCTGGTCTTGGATCTGGTTCTGGGTCTTGGTTCTGGTTCTGGTCTTGGTTCTGGGTCCATTTCTGGTCTTGGTTCTGGGTCCATTTCTGGTCTTGGTTCTGGTTCTGGTTCTTGGTTCTGGTTCTGGTTCTGGTCTTGGTTCTGGTCTTGGTTGTGGTTCTGGGTCTTGGTTGTGGTTCTGGGTCTTGGTTCTGGTCTGGGTCTGGTTCTGGTCTTGGTTCTGGTTTGGTTCTGGTCTTGGGTCTGGTTCTGGTCTTGGTTCTGGTCTTGGTTCTGGTTCTGGTCTTGGTTCTGGTTCTGGTTCTGGTTCTGGTTCTGGTCTTGGTTCTGGGTCTGTTTCTGGTCTTGGGTCTGGTCTTGGTTCTGGTTCTGGGTCTTGGTTCTGGCGCTGGTTCTGGTCTTGGTTCTGGTTCTGGCGCTGGTTCTGGTCTTGGTTCTGGTCTTGGTTCTGGGTTCTGGTTCTGGGTCTTGGTCTTGGTTCTGGGTCTTGGTTCTGGGTCTTGGTTCTTGGTCTTGGTTCTGGTTCTGGTCTTCGTTCTGGGTCTTGGTTCTGGGTCTTGGTTCTGGTTCTGGCGCTGGTTCTGGTCTTGGTTCTGGTCTTGGTTCTGGGTCCGTTTCTGGTCTTGGTTCTGGTCTTGGTTCTGGTTGTGGTTCTGGGTCTTGGTTCTGGTTCTGGTCTTGGTTCTGGGTCTGGTTCTGGGTCTGGTCTTGGTTCTTGTTCTGGTCTTGGTTCTTGGTCTTGGTTCTGGTCTGGTTCTGGTCTTGGTTCTGGTTCTGGTTTGGTTCTGGTCTTGGGTCTGGTTCTGGTCTTGGTTCTGGTCTTGGTTCTGGTTCTGGTCTTGGTTCTGGTCTTGGTTCTGGTTCTGGTCTTGGTTCTGGGTCTGTTTCTGGTCTTGGGTCTGGTCTTGGTTCTGGTTCTGGTTGTGGTTCTGGTCTTGGTTCTGGTTGTGGTCTTGGTTCTGGTCTTGGTTCTGGTTGTGGATCTGGGTCTTGGTTCAGGGTCTTGGTTCTGGTTCTGGTCTTGGTTGTGGTTCTGGGTCTTGGTTCTGGGTCTTGGTTCTGGTCTTGGTTCTGGTTCTGGGTCTTGGTTCTGGGTCTATTTCTGGTTTTGGTTCTGGTTCTGGTCTTGGTTCTGGTCTTGGTTCTGGTCTTGGTTCTGGTTCTGGTCTTGATTCTGGGTCTGTTTCTGGTCTTGGTTCTGGTCTTTGTTCTGGTCTTGGTTCTGGTTCTGGTCTTGGTCTTGGTTGTGGTTCTGGGTCTTGGTTCTGGTTCTGGTCTTGGGTCTGGTTCTGGTTCTGGGTCTTGGTTCTTGGTTCTGGTCTTGGGTCTGGTTCTGGCTCTGGTTCTGGCTCTGGTTCTGGGTCTTGGTTCTGGTTCTGGTCTTGGGTCTGGTTCTGATTCTGTTCTGGATCTGGTTCTGGTCTTGGTTCTGGTCTTGGTTCTGGTTCTGGTTTTGGTTCTGGGTCTTGGTTCTGGTTCTGGGTCTTGGTTCTGGTCTTGGTTCTGGGTCTTGTTCGGGGTCTGGCGCTGGTTCTGGTCTTGGTTCTGGTTCTGGTTTTGGTTCTGGTCCTGGTCTTGGTTCTGTTTCTGGTCTTGGTTTTGGCTCTGTGTCTTGGTTCTGGTCTTGGTTCTGGTTGTGGTTCTGGGTCTTGGTTCTGGGTCTGGGTCTGGTTCTGGTCTTGGTTTTGGTCTTGGTTCTGGTTATGGGTCTGGTTCTGGCTCTGGTTCTTGGTTCTGGGTCTGGTTCTGGTCTTGGTTCTGGTTCTGGTCTTGATTCTGGGTCTGTTTCTGGTCTTGGTTCTGGTCTTTGTTCTGGTCTTGGTTCTGGTTCTGGTCTTGGTTCTGGTTCTGGTCTTGGTTCTGGGTCCATTTCTGGTCTTGGTTCTGGGTCCATTTCTGGTCTTGGTTCTGGTTCTGGTTCTTGGTTCTGGTTCTGGTTCTGGTCTTGGTTCTGGTCTTGGTTGTGGTTCTGGGTCTTGGTTGTGGTTCTGGGTCTTGGTTCTGCTTCTGGTCTTGGTTCTTGGTCTTGGTTCTGGTCTGGGTCTGGTTCTGGTCTTGGTTCTGGTTTGGTTCTGGTCTTGGGTCTGGTTCTGGTCTTGGTTCTGGTCTTGGTTCTGGTTCTGGTCTTGGTTCTGGTCTTGGTTCTGGTTCTGGTCTTGGTTCTGGGTCTGTTTCTGGTCTTGGGTCTGGTCTTGGTTCTGGGTCTTGGTTCTGGTGCTGGTTCTGGTCTTGGTTCTGGTTCTGGCGCTGGTTCTGGTCTTGGTTCTGGTCTTGGTTCTGGGTTCTGGTTCTGGGTCTTGGTTCTGGGTCTTGGTTCTGGGTCTTGGTTCTTGGTCTTGGTTCTGGTTCTGGTCTTCGTTCTGGGTCTTGGTTCTGGTCTTGGTTCTGGGTCCGTTTCTGGTCTTGGTTCTGGTCTTGGTTCTGGCGCTGGTTCTGGTCTTGGTTCTGGTCTTGGTTCTGGGTCCGTTTCTGGTCTTGGTTCTGGTCTTGGTTCTGGCGCTGGTTCTGGTCTTGGTTCTGGTCTTGGTTCTGGGTCCGTTTCTGGTCTTGGTTCTGGTCTTGGTTCTGGTTGTGGTTCTGGGTCTTGGTTCTGGTTCTGGTCTTGGTTCTGGGTCTGGTTCTGGGTCTGGTCTTGGTTCTTGTCTTGGTTCTTGGTCTTGGTTCTGGTCTGGGTCTGGTTCTGGTCTTGGTTCTGGTTCTGGTTTGGTTCTGGTCTTGGGTCTGGTTCTGGTCTTGGTTCTGGTCTTGGTTCTGGTTCTGGTCTTGGTTCTGGTCTTGGTTCTGGTTCTGGTCTTGGTTCTGGGTCTGTTTCTGGTCTTGGGTCTGGTCTTGGTTCCGGTTCTGGGTCTTGGTTCTGGCGCTGGTTCTGGTCTTGGTTCTGGTTCTGGCGCTGGTTCTGGTCTTGGTTCTGGTCTTGGTTCTGGGTTCTGGTTCTGGGTCTTGGTCTTGGTTCTGGGTCTTGGTTCTGGGTCTTGGTTCTTGGTCTTGGTTCTGGTTCTGGTCTTCGTTCTGGGTCTTGGTTCTGGGTCTTGGTTCTGGCGCTGGTTCTGGTCTTGGTTCTGGGTCCGTTTCTGGTCTTGGTTCTGGTCTTGGTTCTGGTTGTGGTTCTGGGTCTTGGTTCTGGTTCTGGTCTTGGTTCTGGGTCTGGTTCTGGGTCTGGTCTTGGTTCTTGTTCTGGTCTTGGTTCTTGGTCTTGGTTCTGGTCTGGGTCTGGTACTGGTCTTGGTTCTGGTTCTGGTTTGGTTCTGGTCTTGGGTCTGGTTCTGGTCTTGGTTCTGGTCTTGGTTCTGGTTCTGGTCTTGGTCTTGGTTCTGGGTCTGTTTCTGGTCTTGGGTCTGGTCTTGGTTCTGGTTCTGGGTCTTGGTTCTGGCGCTGGTTCTGGTCTTGGTTCTGGTTCTGGCGCTGGTTCTGGTCTTGGTTCTGGTCTTGGTTCTGGGTTCTGGTTCTGGGTCTTGGTCTTGGTTCTGGGTCTTGGTTCTGGGTCTTGGTTCTGGTTCTGGCGCTGGTTCTGGTCTTGGTTCTGGTCTTGGTTCTGGGTCCGTTTCTGGTCTTGGTTCTGGTCTTGGTTCTGGTTGTGGTTCTGGGTCTTGGTTCTGGTTCTGGGTATTGGTTCTGGTTCTGGTCTTGATTCTGGTTCTGGCTCTGGTTCTGGGTCTTGGTTCTGATTCTGGTCTTGGATCTGGTTCTGGGTCTTGGTTCTGGGTCTTGGTTCTGGTTTGGTTCTGGTCTTGGTTCTGGGTCTTGGTTCTGGTTCTGGGTCTTGGTTCTGGTTTGGTTCTGGTCTTGGTTCTGGTTCTGGGTCTTGGGTCTGGGTCTGGGTCTTGGTTCTGGTTCTGGTCTTTGATTCTGGTTCTGGGTCTTGGTTCTGGTTCTGGCTCTGGTTCAGTTTCTGGGTCTTGGTTCTGGATCTGGTTCTGGTCTTGGTTCTGGTCTTGATTCTGGCTCTGGTTCTGGGTCTTGGTTCTGGGTCTTGGTTCTGGTTCTGGTCTAGGTTCTGGGTTCTGGTTCTGGTCTTGGTTCTGGGTCTTGGTTCTGGATCTTGGTTCTGGTCTTGGATCTGGTTCTGGTTCTGGGTCTTGGTTCTGGTTATGGGTCTGGTTCTAGTTCTGGTCTAGGTTCTATTTCTTGGTCTGGTCTTGGTTCTGGTCTTGGATCTGGGTCTTGGGTCTGGTTCTGGTCTTGGTTCTGGTTCTGGTCTTGGTTCTGGGTCTGGTCTTGGTTCTGGGTCTGGTTCTGGTTCTGGTCTTGGTTCTGGGTCTTGGTTCTGGATCTGGTTCTGGTTCTGGTCTGTTTCTGGGTCTTGGTTCTGGTTCTGGGTCTTGGTTCTGGTTCTGGCTCTGGGTCTTGGTTCTGGTTCTTGTTCTGGTTGTGGTTCTGGGTCTGGTTCTGGTCTTGGATCTGGTTCTGGGTCTGGTTCTGGTCTGGTGCTGGTTCTGGTTCTGGTCTTGGCTCTGGGTCTGGTTCTGGTCTTGGTTCTGGTCTGGTCCTGGTTCTGGTTCTGGGTCTGGTTCTGGTTTGGTTCTGGTCTTGGTTCTGGGTCTTGGTTCTGGTCTTGTTCTGGGTCTTGGGTCTGGTTCTGGGTCTTGGTTCTGGTTTTGGTCTTGGTTCTGGGTCTAATTTCTGTTTTTTTGGTCTTGGTTCTGGCTCTGGTTCTGGGTCTTGGTTCTGGGTCTTGGTTCTGGTTCTGGTCTTGGGTCTGGTTCTGATTCTGGTTCTGGTTCTGGGTCTTGGTTCTGGTCTTGGTTCTGCTTTTGGTTCTGGTCTTGATTCTGGGTCTGTTTCTGGTCTTGGTTCTGGTTCTGGTCTTGGTTCTGGCTCTGGTTCTTGGTTCTGGTCTTGGATCCTGTTCTGGATCTGGTTCTGTTCTTGGTTCTGGTCTTAGTTCTGGTTCTGGTCTTGGTTCTGGTTCTGGTCTTGGTTCTATTTCTTGGTCTGGTCTTGGTTCTGGTCTTGGATCTGGGTCTTGGGTCTGGTTCTGGTCTTGGTTCTGGTTCTGGTCTTGGTTCTGGTTTGGTTCTGGTCTTGGGTCTGGTTCTGGTCTTGGTTCTGGTCTTGGTTCTGGTCTTGGTTCTGGTTCTGGT
The DNA here is from genome assembly GCF_045791955.1 of Oncorhynchus clarkii lewisi. Taxonomy (NCBI): domain Eukaryota; kingdom Metazoa; phylum Chordata; class Actinopteri; order Salmoniformes; family Salmonidae; genus Oncorhynchus; species Oncorhynchus clarkii. Next base: position 42,698 of record NW_027258056.1, on the reverse strand, counting down.
TCTGGTCTTGGTTCTGGGTCTGTTTCTGGTCTTGGGTCTGGTCTTGGTTCTGGTTCTGGGTCTTGGTTCTGGCGCTGGTTCTGGTCTTGGTTCTGGTTCTGGCGCTGGTTCTGGTCTTGGTTCTGGTCTTGGTTCTGGGTTCTGGTTCTGGGTCTTGGTCTTGGTTCTGGGTCTTGGTTCTGGGTCTTGGTTCTTGGTCTTGGTTCTGGTTCTGGTCTTCGTTCTGGGTCTTGGTTCTGGGTCTTGGTTCTGGCGCTGGTTCTGGTCTTGGTTCTGGGTCCGTTTCTGGTCTTGGTTCTGGTCTTGGTTCTGGTTGTGGTTCTGGGTCTTGGTTCTGGTTCTGGTCTTGGTTCTGGGTCTGGTTCTGGGTCTGGTCTTGGTTCTTGTTCTGGTCTTGGTTCTTGGTCTTGGTTCTGGTCTGGGTCTGGTACTGGTCTTGGTTCTGGTTCTGGTTTGGTTCTGGTCTTGGGTCTGGTTCTGGTCTTGGTTCTGGTCTTGGTTCTGGTTCTGGTCTTGGTCTTGGTTCTGGGTCTGTTTCTGGTCTTGGGTCTGGTCTTGGTTCTGGTTCTGGGTCTTGGTTCTGGCGCTGGTTCTGGTCTTGGTTCTGGTTCTGGCGCTGGTTCTGGTCTTGGTTCTGGTCTTGGTTCTGGGTTCTGGTTCTGGGTCTTGGTCTTGGTTCTGGGTCTTGGTTCTGGGTCTTGGTTCTGGTTCTGGCGCTGGTTCTGGTCTTGGTTCTGGTCTTGGTTCTGGGTCCGTTTCTGGTCTTGGTTCTGGTCTTGGTTCTGGTTGTGGTTCTGGGTCTTGGTTCTGGTTCTGGGTATTGGTTCTGGTTCTGGTCTTGATTCTGGTTCTGGCTCTGGTTCTGGGTCTTGGTTCTGATTCTGGTCTTGGATCTGGTTCTGGGTCTTGGTTCTGGGTCTTGGTTCTGGTTTGGTTCTGGTCTTGGTTCTGGGTCTTGGTTCTGGTTCTGGGTCTTGGTTCTGGTTTGGTTCTGGTCTTGGTTCTGGTTCTGGGTCTTGGGTCTGGGTCTTGGTTCTGGTTCTGGTCTTTGATTCTGGTTCTGGGTCTTGGTTCTGGTTCTGGCTCTGGTTCAGTTTCTGGGTCTTGGTTCTGGATCTGGTTCTGGTCTTGGTTCTGGTCTTGATTCTGGCTCTGGTTCTGGGTCTTGGTTCTGGTTCTGGTCTAGGTTCTGGGTTCTGGTTCTGGTCTTGGTTCTGGGTCTTGGTTCTGGATCTTGGTTCTGGTCTTGGATCTGGTTCTGGTTCTGGGTCTTGGTTCTGGTTATGGGTCTGGTTCTAGTTCTGGTCTAGGTTCTATTTCTTGGTCTGGTCTTGGTTCTGGTCTTGGATCTGGGTCTTGGGTCTGGTTCTGGTCTTGGTTCTGGTTCTGGTCTTGGTTCTGGGTCTGGTCTTGGTTCTGGGTCTGGTTCTGGTTCTGGTCTTGGTTCTGGGTCTTGGTTCTGGATCTGGTTCTGGTTCTGGTCTGTTTCTGGGTCTTGGTTCTGGTTCTGGGTCTTGGTTCTGGTTCTGGCTCTGGGTCTTGGTTCTGGTTCTTGTTCTGGTTGTGGTTCTGGGTCTGGTTCTGGTCTTGGATCTGGTTCTGGGTCTGGTTCTGGTCTGGTGCTGGTTCTGGTTCTGGTCTTGGCTCTGGGTCTGGTTCTGGTCTTGGTTCTGGTCTGGTCCTGGTTCTGGTTCTGGGTCTGGTTCTGGTTTGGTTCTGGTCTTGGTTCTGGGTCTTGGTTCTGGTCTTGTTCTGGGTCTTGGGTCTGGTTCTGGGTCTTGGTTCTGGTTTTGGTCTTGGTTCTGGGTCTAATTTCTGTTTTTTTGGTCTTGGTTCTGGCTCTGGTTCTGGGTCTTGGTTCTGGGTCTTGGTTCTGGTTCTGGTCTTGGGTCTGGTTCTGATTCTGGTTCTGGTTCTGGGTCTTGGTTCTGGTCTTGGTTCTGCTTTTGGTTCTGGTCTTGATTCTGGGTCTGTTTCTGGTCTTGGTTCTGGTTCTGGTCTTGGTTCTGGCTCTGGTTCTTGGTTCTGGTCTTGGATCCTGTTCTGGATCTGGTTCTGTTCTTGGTTCTGGTCTTAGTTCTGGTTCTGGTCTTGGTTCTGGTTCTGGTCTTGGTTCTTGGCCTGGTCTTGGTTCTGGTCTTGGTTCTGGTTATGGGTCTGGTTCTGGCTCTGGTTCTGGTCTTGGTTCTGGATCTTGGTTCTGGTTCTGGTCTTGGGTCTGGTTCTGATTCTGGTTCTGGTTCTGGGTCTTGGTTCTGGTCTTGGTTCTGCTTTTGGTTCTGGTCTTGATTCTGGGTCTGTTTCTGGTCTTGGTTCTGGTTCTGGTCTTGGTTCTGGTTCTGGGTCTTGGTTCTGGTTCTGGTCTTGGTTCTGGGTCTTGGTTCTGGTCTTGGTTCTGGGTCTTGGTTCTGGTCTTGGTTCTGGGTCTTGGTTCTGGTTCTGGGTCTTGGGTCTGGTCTTGGTTCTGGTCTGGGTCTTGGTTCTGGTTCTGGTCTATGTTCTGGTTCTGGGTCTTGGTTCTGGGTCTATTTCTGGTTTTGGTTCTGGTTCTGGTCTTGGTTCTAGTTTTGGTTCTGGTCTTGGTTCTGGGTCTATTTCTGGTTTTGGTTCTGGGTCTTGGTTCTGGTCTTGGTTCTGGGCCTGGTTCTGGGTCTTGGTTCTGGTTCTGGTCTTGGTTCTGGCTCTGGTTCTTGGTTCTGGTCTTGGATCTGGTTCTGGATCTGGTTCTGTTCTTGGTTCTGGTCTTAGTTCTGGTCTTGGCTCTGGGTCTGGTTCTGGTCTTGGTTCTGGTCTTGGTTCTGGTTCTGGGTCTGGTTCTGGTTTGGTTCTGGTCTTGGTTCTGGGTCTTGGTTCTGGTCTGGTTCTGGGTCTTGGGTCTGGTTCTGGGTCTTGGTTCTGGTTTTGGTCTTGGTTCTGGGTCTAATTTCTGTTTTTTTGGTCTTGGTTCTGGCTCTGGTTCTGGCTCTGGTTCTGGGTCTTGGTTCTGGTTCTGGTCTTGGGTCTGGTTCTGATTCTGGTTCTGGTTCTGGGTCTTGGTTCTGGTCTTGGTTCTGCTTTTGGTTCTGGTCTTGATTCTGGGTCTGTTTCTGGTCTTGGTTCTGGTTCTGGTTCTGGTCTTGGTTCTGGCTCTGGTTCTTGGTTCTGGTCTTGGATCCTGTTCTGGATCTGGTTCTGTTCTTGGTTCTGGTCTTAGTTCTGGTTCTGGTCTTGGTTCTGGTTCTGGTCTTGGTTCTTGTCCTGGTCTTGGTTCTGGTCTTGGTTCTGGTTATGGGTCTGGTTCTGGCTCTGGTTTTGGTCTTGGTTCTGGGTCTTGGTTCTGGTTCTGGTCTTGGGTCTGGTTCTGATTCTGGTTCTGGGTCTTGGTTCTGGTCTTGGTTCTGCTTTTGGTTCTGGTCTTGATTCTGGGTCTGTTTCTGGTCTTGGTTCTGGTTCTGGTCTTGGTTCTGGGTCTTGGTTCTGGTTCTTGGATCTGGTTCTGGTCTTGGATCTGGTTCTGGGTCTTGGTTCTGGTTCTGGTCTTGGTTCTGGGTCTTGGTTCTGGTCTTGGTTCTGGGTCTTGGTTCTGGTTCTGGGTCTTGGGTCTGGTCTTGGTTCTGGTCTGGGTCTTGGTTCTGGTTCTGGTCTATGTTCTGGTTCTGGGTCTTGGTTCTGGGTCTATTTCTGGTTTTGGTTCTGGTTCTGGTCTTGGTTCTGGGTCTATTTCTGGTTTTGGTTCTGGGTCTTGGTTCTGGTCTTGGTTCTGGGCCTGGTTCTGGGTCTTGGTTCTGGTTCTGGTCTTGGTTCTGGCTCTGGTTCTTGGTTCTGGTCTTGGATCTGGTTCTGGATCTGGTTCTGTTCTTGGTTCTGGTCTTAGTTCTGGTTCTGGTCTTGGTTCTGGTTCTGGTCTTGGTTCTTGTCCTGGTCTTGGTTCTGGTCTTGGTTCTGGTTATGGGTCTGGTTCTGGCTCTGGTTCTGGTCTTGGTTCTGGTCTTGGTTCTGGTTCTGGTCTTGGTTCTGGGTCCATTTCTGGTCTTGGTTCTGGTCTTGGTTCTGGTCTTGGTTCTTGGTCCATTTCTGGTCTTGGTTCTGGGTCCATTTCTGGTTCTGGTTCTGGGTTCTGGTGCTGGTCTTGGTTCTGGTCTTGGATCTGGTTCTGGTAGTGGTCTTGGTTCTGGTCTTGGATCTGGTTCTGGGTCTTGGTTCTGGTTCTGGTCTTGGTTCTGGGTCTTGGTTCTGGGTCTTGGTTCTGGTCTTTGTTCTGGTTCTGGTTCTGGTCTTGGTTCTGGGTCTGGTTCTGGTTCTGGTCTTGGTTCTGGGTCTTGGTTCTGGTCTTGGGTCTGGTTCTGGTTCTGGTCTTGGTTCTGGGTCTTGGTTCTGGTCTTGGGTCTGGTTCTGGTTCTGGTCTTGGTTCTGGATCTGGTCTTGGGTCTGGTTCTGGTTCTGGTCTTGGTTCTTGGTTCTGCTCTGGGTCTTTGTTCTGGTATTGATTCTGGTTCTGGTCTTGGATCTGGTTCTGGTCTTGGTTCTGGTCTTGGTTCTGGTTCTTGGTCTTGGTTCTGGTTCGGGGTCTTGGTCTTGGTTCTGGTTATGGGTCTGGTCTTGGCTCTGGGTCTTGGTTCTGGTCTTGGGTCTGGTTGTGGGTCTGGTTCTGGTCTTGGTTCTGGTCTTGGTTCTGGTTATGGGTCTGGTTCTGGCTCTGGTTCTTGGTTCTGGTCTTGGTTCTGGGTCTGGTTCTGGTCTTGGTTCTGGTTCTGGTCTTGATTCTGGGTCTGTTTCTGGTCTTGGTTCTGGTCCTGGTCTTGGTTCTGGTTCTGGGTCTTGGTTCTGGTCTTGGTTCTGGTTATGGGTCTGGTTGTTGGTCTGGCTCTGGTTCTTGGTTCTGGTCTTGGTTCTGGGTCTGGTTCTGGTCTTGGTTCTGGTTCTGGTCTTGGTTCTGGTTGTGGTTCTGGATCTTGGTTCTGGTTCTGGTCCTGGTTCTGGGTCTTGGTTCTGGTTCTGGTCTTGGTTCTGGTTCAGGGTCTTGGTTCTGGGTCTAGTTTTGGTTCTGGGTCTTGGTTCTGGTTCTGGGTCTTGGTTCTGGTTCTGGGTCTTGGTTCTGGTTCTGGTTCTGGTTCTGGTCTTGGTTCTGGTCTGGTTCTGGGTCTTGGTTCTGGTTCTGGTCTTGGTTCTGGTTCTGGTCTGGTTCTGGGTCTTGGGTCTGGTCTTGGTTCTGGTTCTGGGACTATTTCTGTTTTTTTTGTCTTGGTTCTGGCTCTGGTTCTGGGTCTTGGTTCTGGTCTTGGTTCTGGGTCTGGTTCTGATTCTGGTTCTGGTTCTGGGTCTTGATTCTGGTTCTGGTCTTGGTTCTGGTTCTGATTCTGGGTCTGGTTCTGGGTCTTGATTCTGGTTCTGGTCTTGGTTCTGGTTCTGGTCCTGGTCTTGGTTCTGATTCTGGTCTTGGTTCTGGCTCTGGGTCTTGGTTCTGGTCTTGGTTCTGGTCTTGGTTCTGGTTACGGGTCTGGTTCTGGCTCTGGTTCTTGGTTCTGGTCTTGGTTCTGGGTCTGGTTCTGGTCTTGGTTCTGGTTCTGGTCTTGGTTTTGGGTCTTGGTTCTGGTCTTGGGTCTGGTTCTGGTCTTGGTTCCTGGTCTTGGTTCTGGTCTTGGGTCTGGGTCTGGTTCTGGTCTTGGTTCTGGCTCTGGTTCTGGGTCTGGTTCTGGGTTCTGGTTCTGGTTTGGTTCTTGTCTTGGGTCTGGTTCTGGTTCTGGTTCTGGTCTTGGTTCTAGGTCTGTTTCTGGTCTTGGTTCTGGGTCTTGGTTCTGGGTCTTGGATCTGGTTCTGGGTCTTGGGTCTGGTCTTGGTTCTGGTTCTGGGTCTGGTTTTGGTTCTGGTCTTGGTTCTGGTTCTGGTTCTGGGTCTTGGTTCTGGGTCTTGGTTCTGGTTCTGGTCTTGGATCTGGGTCTGGTTCTGGTCTTGGTTCTGGTCTTGGTTCTGGGTCTTGGTTCTGGATCTTGGTTCTGGATCTTGGATCTGGTTCTGGTTCTATTTCTGGGTCTGGTCTTGGTTCTGGTCTGGTTCTGGGTCTTGGGTCTGGTTCTGGGTCTTGGTTCTGGTTCTGGTCTTGGTTCTGGTTCTGGTCTGGTTCTGGGTCTTGGGTCTGGTCTTGGTTCTGGTTCTGGGTCTATTTCTGTTTTTTTGTCTTGGTTCTGGCTCTGGTTCTGGGTCTTGGTTCTGGTTCTGGGTCTTGGTTCTGGTCTTGGGTCTGGTTCTGGTCTTGGTTCTTGGTCTTGGTTCTGGTCTTGGTTCTGGGTCTGGTTCTGGTCTTGGTTCTGGTTCTGGTCTTGGTTCTGGTTGTGGTTCTGGGTCTTGGTTCTGGTCCTGGTTCTGGGTCTTGGTTCTGGTTCTGGTCTTGGTTCTGGTTCAGGGTCTTGGTTCTGGGTCTAGTTTTGGTTCTGGGTCTTGGGTCTGGTTCTGGTTCTGGTCTTGGTTCTGGTTCTGGTTCTGGGTCTTGGTCTTGGTTCTGGTTCTGGTCTTGGTTCTGGGTCTTGGTTCTGGTTCTGGTTCTGGTCTTGGTTCTGGTCTGGTTCTGGGTCTTGGGTCTGGTTCTGGGTCTTGGTTCTGGTTCTGGTCTTGGTTCTGGTTCTGGGTCTTGGGTCTTGGTTCTGGTCTTGGTTCTGGGCCTGGTTCTGGGTCTTGGTTCTGGTTCTGTTCTTGGTTCTGGCTCTGGTTCTTGGTTCTGGTCTTGGATCTGGTTCTGGATCTGGTTCTGGTCTTGGTTCTGGTCTTGGTTCTGGTTCTGGTTCTGGTCTTGGTCCTGGCTCTGGTCTTGGTTCTGGTTATGGGTCTGGTTCTGGCTCTGGTTCATGTCTTGGTTCTGGGTCTGGTCTTGGTTCTGGTCTTGGTTCTGGTTCTGGCTCTGGTTCTGGTCTTGGTTCTGGTCTTGATTCTGGCTCTGGTTCTGGGTCTTGGTTCTGGGTCTTGATTCTGGTTCTGGTCTTGGTTCTGGTTCTGGTCCTGGTCTTGGTTCTGATTCTGGTCTTGGTTCTGGCTCTGGGTCTTGGTTCTGGTCTTGGTTCTGGTCTTGGTTCTGGTTACGGGTCTGGTTCTGGCTCTGGTTCTTGGTTCTGGTCTTGGTTCTGGGTCTGGTTCTGGTCTTGGTTCTGGTTCTGGTCTTGGTTTTGGGTCTTGGTTCTGGTCTTGGGTCTGGTTCTGGTCTTGGTTCTTGGTCTTGGTTCTGGTCTTGGGTCTGGGTCTGGTTCTGGTCTTGGTTCTGGCTCTGGTTCTGGGTCTGGTTCTGGGTTCTGGTTCTGGTTTGGTTCTTGTCTTGGGTCTGGTTCTGGTTCTGGTTCTGGTCTTGGTTCTAGGTCTGTTTCTGGTCTTGGTTCTGGGTCTTGGTTCTGGGTCTTGGATCTGGTTCTGGGTCTTGGGTCTGGTCTTGGTTCTGGGTCTGGTCTTGGTTCTGGTCTTGGTTCTGGTTCTGGTTCTGGGTCTTGGTTCTGGGTCTTGGTTCTGGTTCTGGTCTTGGATCTGGGTCTGGTTCTGGTCTTGGTTCTGGTCTTGGTTCTGGGTCTTGGTTCTGGATCTTGGTTCTGGTCTTGGATCTGGTTCTGGTTCTATTTCTGGGTCTGGTCTTGGTTCTGGTCTGGTTCTGGGTCTTGGGTCTGGTTCTGGGTCTTGGTTCTGGTTCTGGTCTTGGTTCTGGTTCTGGTCTGGTTCTGGGTCTTGGGTCTGGTCTTGGTTCTGGGTCTATTTCTGTTTTTTTGTCTTGGTTCTGGCTCTGGTTCTGGGTCTTGGTTCTGGTTCTGGGTCTTGGTTCTGGTCTTGGGTCTGGTTCTGGTCTTGGTTCTTGGTCTTGGTTCTGGTCTTGGTTCTGGGTCTGGTTCTGGTCTTGGTTCTGGTTCTGGTCTTGGTTCTGGTTGTGGTTCTGGGTCTTGGTTCTGGTCCTGGTTCTGGGTCTTGGTTCTGGTTCTGGTCTTGGTTCTGGTTCAGGGTCTTGGTTCTGGGTCTAGTTTTGGTTCTGGGTCTTGGTTCTGGTTCTGGGTCTGGTTCTGGTTCTGGTCTTGGTTCTGGTTCTGGGTCTTGGTTCTGGTTCTGGGTCTTGGTCTTGGTTCTGGTTCTGGTCTTGGTTCTGGGTCTTGGTTCTGGTTCTGGTTCTGGTCTTGGTTCTGGTCTGGTTCTGGGTCTTGGGTCTGGTTCTGGGTCTTGGTTCTGGTTCTGGTCTTGGTTCTGGTTCTGGGTCTTGGGTCTTGGTTCTGGTCTTGGTTCTGGGCCTGGTTCTGGGTCTTGGTTCTGGTTCTGTTCTTGGTTCTGGCTCTGGTTCTTGGTTCTGGTCTTGGATCTGGTTCTGGATCTGGTCTTGGTTCTGGTCTTGGTTCTGGTTCTGGTTCTGGTCTTGGTTCTGGCTCTGGTCTTGGTTCTGGTTATGGGTCTGGTTCTGGCTCTGGTTCTGGTCTTGGTTCTGGGTCTGGTTCTGGGTCTTGGTTCTGGGTCTTGGTTCTGGTCTTGGTTCTGGTTCTGGTCTTGGTTCTGGGTCCATTTCTGGTCTTGGTTCTGGGTCCATTTCTGGTCTTGGTTCTGGGTCTGGTTCTGGTCTTGGTTCTGGGTCCATTTCTGGTCTTGGTTCTGGGTCCATTTCTGGTTCTGGTTCTGGATTCTGGTTCTGGCGCTGGTTCTGGTCTTGGTTCTGGCTCTGGTTCTGGGTCTTGGTTCTGGGTCTTGGTTCTGGTTGTGGTTCTGGGTCTTGGTTCTGGTTCTGGTCTTGGTTCTGGTTCTGGGTCTTGGTTCTGGGTCTAGTTTTGGTTCTGGGTCTTGGTTCTGGGTCTGGTTCTGGTCTTGGTTCTGGTCTTGGTTCTGGTTCTGGTCTTGGTTCTGGGTCCATTTCTGGTCTTGGTTCTGGGTCCATTTCTGGTCTTGGTTCTGGGTCTGGTTCTGGTCTTGGTTCTGGTCTTGGTTCTGGGTCCATTTCTGGTCCTGGTTCTGGGTCTTGGTTCTGGTCTTGGTTCTGGTTCAGGGTCTTGGTTCTGGGTCTAGTTTTGGTTCTGGGTCTTGGTTCTGGGTCTGGTTCTGGTCTTGGTTCTGGTTCTGGGTCTTGGTTCTGGTTCTGGGTCTTGGTTCTGGTTCTGGTTCTGGTCTTGGTTCTGGGTCTTGGTTCTGGTTCTGGTCTTGGTTCTGGTCTGGTTCTGGGGTCTGGTTCTGGGTCTTGGTTCTGGTTCTGGTCTTGGTTCTGGTTCTGGGTCTTGGGTCTTGGTTCTGGTCTTGGTTCTGGGCCTGGTTCTGGGTCTTGGTTCTGGTTCTGTTCTTGGTTCTGGCTCTGGTTCTTGGTTCTGGTCTTGGATCTGGTTCTGGATCTGGTTCTGGTCTTGGTTCTGGTCTTGGTTCTGGTTCTGGTCTTGGTTCTGGCTCTGGTCTTGGTTCTGGTTATGGGTCTGGTTCTGGCTCTGGTCTTGGTTCTGGGTCTGGTTCTGGGTCTTGGTTCTGGGTCTTGGTTCTGGTCTTGGTTCTGGTTCTGGTCTTGGTTCTGGGTCCATTTCTGGTCTTGGTTCTGGGTCCATTTCTGGTCTTGGTTCTGGGTCTGGTTCTGGTCTTGGTTCTGGTCTTGGTTCTGGGTCCATTTCTGGTCTTGGTTCTGGGTCCATTTCTGGTTCTGGTTCTGGATTCTGGTTCTGGCGCTGGTTCTGGTCTTGGTTCTGGTTCTGGTTCTGGGTCTTGGTTCTGGTCTTGGTTCTGGTTGTGGTTCTGGGTCTTGGTTCTGGTTCTGGTCTTGGTTCTGGGTCTTGGTTCTGGTCTTGGTTCTGGTTCTGGTCTTGGTTCTGGGTCCATTTCTGGTCTTGGTTCTGGGTCCATTTCTGGTCTTGGTTCTGGGTCTGGTTCTGGTCTTGATTCTGGTCTTGGTTCTGGGTCCATTTCTGGTCTTGGTTCTGGGTCCATTTCTGGTTCTGGTTCTGGATTCTGGTTCTGGCGCTGGTTCTGGTCTTGGTTCTGGTTCTGGCTCTGGTTCTGGGTCTTGGTTCTGGTCTTGGTTCTGGTTGTGGTTCTGGTTCTGGTCTTGGTTCTGGTTCTGGTTCTGGTTCTGGTCTTGGTTCTGGGTCCATTTCTGGTCTTGGTTCTGGGTCCATTTCTGGTCTTGGTTCTGGGTCTGGTTCTGGTCTTGATTCTGGTCTTGGTTCTGGGTCCATTTCTGGTCTTGGTTCTGGGTCCATTTCTGGTTCTGGTTCTGGATTCTGGTTCTGGCGCTGGTTCTGGTCTTGGTTCTGGTTCTGGCTCTGGTTCTGGGTCTTGGTTCTGGTCTTGGTTCTGGTTGTGGTTCTGGTTCTGGTCTTGGTTCTGGTTCTGGGTCTTGGTTCTGGGTCTAGTTTTGGTTCTGGGTCTTGGTTCTGGTCTTGGATCTGGTTCTGGGTCTTGGTTCTGGTCTTGGTTCTGGCTCTGGTTCTGGGTCTTGGTTCTGGTTGTGGTTCTGGTTCTGGTCTTGGTTCTGGTTCTGGGTCTTGGTTCTGGTTCTGGTCTTGGTTCTGGTTCTGGGTCTTGGTTCTGGGTCTAGTTTTGGTTCTGGGTCTTGGTTCTGGTTCTGGGTCTTGGTTCTGGTCTTGGATCTGGTTCTGGGTCTTGGTTCTGGTTCTGGGTCTTGGTTCTGGTCTTGGATCTGGTTCTGGTTCTGGTCTTGGTTCTGGTCTTGGTTCTGGTCTTTGTTCTGGTTCTGGTTCTGGTTCTGGTTCTGGTCTTGGTTCTGGTCTTTGTTCTGGTTCTGGGTCTGGTTCTGGTTCTGGTCTTGGTTCTGGGTCTTGGTTCTGGTTCTGGTCTTGGGTCTGGTTCTGGTCTTGGTTCTGGTCTTGGTTCTGGTTCTGGTTTGTTTCTGGCTCTGGTCTTGGTTCTGGATCTGGTCTTGGGTCTGGTTCTGGTTCTGGTCTTGGTTCTTGGTTCTGCTCTGGCTCTGGGTCTTGGTTCTGGTATTGGTTCTGGTTCTGGGTCTTGGTTCTTGGTTCTGGGTTCTGGTCTTGGTTCTGGTTCTGGGTCTTGTTCTGGGTCTGGCGCTGGTTCTGGTCTTGGTTCTGGTTCTGGTCTTGGTTCTGGTCCTGGTCTTGGTTCTGGTTCTGGTCTTGGTTCTGGCTCTGGGTCTTGGTTCTGGTCTTGGGTCTGGTTGTGGGTCTGGTTCTGGTCTTGGTTCTGGTTCTGGTTATGGGTCTGGTTCTGGCTCTGGTTCTTGGTTCTGGTCTTGATTCTGGGTCTGTTTCTGGTCTTGGATCTGGTCTTGGTTCTGGTCTTGGTTCTGGGTCTAGTTTTGGTTCTGGGTCTTGGTTCTGGTTCTGGTTCTGGTCTTGATTCTGGGTCTGTTTCTGGTCTTGGTTCTGGTCTTGGTTCTGGGTCCATTTCTGGTCTTGGTTCTGGGTCCATTTCTGGTTCTTGGTTCTGGTTGTGGTTCTGGGTCTTGGTTGTGGTTCTGGGTCTTGGTTCTGCTTCTGGTCTTGGTTCTGATCTGGGTCTGGTTCTGGTCTTGGTTCTGGTCTTGGTTCTGGTTCTGGGTCTGGTTCTGGTTCTTGGTTCTGGTCTTGAGTCTGGTTCTGGTCTTGGTTCTGGTTCTGGTCTTGGTTCTGGGTCTTGGTTCTGGTTCTGGCGCTGTTTCTGGTCTTGGTTCTGGGTCTGGTTCTGGGTCTTGGTTCTGGTTCTGGGTCTTGGTTCTGCTTCTGGTCTTGGGTCTGGTTCTGGTCTTGGTTCTTGGTCTTGGTTCTGGTCTTGGTTCTGGTTCTGGTCTTGGTTCTAGGTCTTGGTTGTGGTTCTGGGTCTTGGTTCTGCTTCTGGTCTTGGGTCTGGTTCTGGTCTTGGTTCTTGGTCTTGGTTCTGGTCTTGGGTCTGGTCTTGGGTCTAGTTTTGGTTCTGGTTCTGGTTCTGGTCTTGGTTCTGGGTCTTGGTTCTGGTTCTGGGTCTTGGTTCTGGTTCTGGTCTTGGTTCTGGTCTTGGTTCTGGGTCTTGGTTCTGGTTCTGGTCTTGGTTCTGGTCTGGTTCTGGGTCTTGGGTCTGGTTCTGGGTCTTGGTTCTGGTCTGGTTCTGGGTCTTGGGTCTGGTCTTGGTTCTGGTTCTGGGTCTATTTCTGTTTTTTTGGTCTTGGTTCTGGCTCTGGTTCTGGGTCTTGGTTCTGGTTCTGGTCTGGTTCTGGGTCTTGGTTCTGGTTCTGGTCTTGGTTCTGATTCTGGTTCTGGGTCTTGATTCTGGTTCTGGTCTTGGTTCTGGTCCTGGTCTTGGTTCTGATTCTGGTCTTGGTTCTGGCTCTGGGTCTTGGTTCTGGTCTTGGTTCTGGTCTTGGTTCTGGTTATGGGTCTGGTTCTGGCTCTGGTTCTTGGTTCTGGTCTTGGTTCTGTTTCTGGTCTTGATTCTGGGTCTGTTTCTGGTCTTGGTTCTGGTCTTGGTTCTGGTTCTGGTCTTGGTTCTAGGTCTTGGTTGTGGTTCTGGGTCTTGGTTCTGCTTCTGGTCTTGGGTCTGGTTCTGGTCTTGGTTCTTGGTCTTGGTTCTGGTCTTGGGTCTGGCTCTGGTTCTGGTTCTTGGTTCTGGTTTGGTTCTGGTCTTGGGTCTGGTTCTGGTTCTGGTCTTGGTTCTGGGTCTTGGTTCTGGTCTTGGTTCTGGTCTTGGTTCTGGTCTTGGTTCTGGGTCCATTTCTGGTCTTGGTTCTGGGTCCATTTCTGGTTCGTGGTTCTGGTTGTGGTTCTGGGTCTTGGTTGTGGTTCTGGGTCTTGGTTCTGCTTCTGGTCTGGGTCTGGTTCTGGTCTTGGTTCTGGTCTTGGTTCTGGTTCTGGTTCTTGGTTCTGGTTCTGGTTTGGTTCTGGTCTTGAGTCTGGTTCTGGTCTTGGTTCTGGTTCTGGTTCTTGGTTCTGGTTCTGGTTTGGTTCTGGGTCTTGGTTCTGGTCTTGGTTCTGGTCTTGGTTCTGGTCTTGGTTCTGGGTCTTGGTTCTGCTCTGGCTCTGGGTTCTGGGTCTTGGTTCTGGTCTTGGTTCTGGTTCTGGTCTTGGTTCTGGGTCTTGGTTCTGGTTCTGGCGCTGGTTCTGGCTCTGGGTCTTGGTTCTGGTTGTGGTTCTGGGTCTTGGTTCTGGTTCTTGTCTTGGTTCTGGGTCTGGTTCTGGTTCTTGGTTCTGGTTCTGGTTTGGTTCTGGTCTTGAGTCTGGTTCTGGTTCTGGTCTTGGTTCTGGTTCTGGTCTTGGTTGTGGTTCTGGTCTTGGTTCTTGGTCTTGGTTCTGGTCTTAGTTCTGGCTCTGGGTCTGGTTCTGGGTCTTGGTTCTGGTGTTGGTTCTGGTCTGGGTCTTGGTTCTGGTCTTGGTTCTGGTCTTGGTTCTGGTTCTGGTCTTGGTTCTGGTTCTGGTTCTGGTCTTGGTTCTGGATCTGGTCTTGGGTCTGGTTCTGGTGCTGGTCGTGGTTCTGGTCTGGTTCTGGTTCTGGTCTTGGTTCTGGATCTGGTCTTGTGTCTGGTTCTGGTTCTGGGTCTTGGTTCTGGGTCTTGGTTCTGGGTCTTGGTTCTGGTTCTGGTTTGTTTCTGGTCTTGGTTCTGGATCTGGTCTTGGTTCTGGTTCTGCTCTGGCTCTGGGTCTTGGTTTTCGTTCTTGGTTCTGGTCTTGGGTCTGGCTCTGGTTCTTGGTTCTGGTTCTTGGTTCTGGTCTTGGATCTGGTTCTGGGTCTGGCGCTGGTTCTGGTCTTGGTTCTGGTTCTGGTCTTGGTTCTGGTTCTGGGTCTTGGTTCTGGTCTTGGTTCTGGTTGTGGTTCTGGCTCTGGTTCTTGGTTCTGGTCTTGGTTCTGGGTCTGGTTCTGGTGTTGGTTCTGGTTCTGGTCTTGATTCTGCGTCTGTTTCTGGTCTTGGTTCTGGTTCTGGTCTTGGTTCTGGTCTTGGTTCTGGGTCCATTTCTGGTTTTGGTTCTGGGTCCATTTCTGGTCTTGGTTCTGGTTGTGGTTCTTGGTCTTGGTTGTGGTTCTGGGTCTTGGTTCTGCTTCTGGTCTTGGGTCTGGTTCTGGTCTTGGTTCTGGTTCTGGTTCTTGGTTCTGGTTTGGTTCTGGTCTTGGGTCTGGTTCTGGTTCTGGTCTTGGTTCTGGTTCTGGTCTTGGTTCTGGGTCTGTTTCTGGTCTTGGGTCTGGTCTTGGTTCTGGGTCTTGGTTCTGGTCTTGGTTCTGGGTCCATTTCTGGTCTTGGTTCTGGGTCCATTTCTGGTCTTGGTTCTGGTCCATTTCTGGTCTTGGTTCTGGGTTCTGGTTCTGGCGCTGGTTCTGGTCTTGGTTCTGGTTCTGGCTCTGGTTCTGGGTCTTGGTTCTGGTCTTGGTTCTGGTATTGGTTCTGGGTCTTGGTTCTGGTTCTGGTCTTGGTTCTGGATCTGGTTCTGGGTCTAAGTTCTGTTTCTGGTCTTGGTTCTGGGTCTTGGTTCTGGCGCTGGTTCTGGTCTTGGTTCTGGTTCTGGGTCTGTTTCTGGTCTTGGTTCTGGGTCTTGGTTCTGGTTCTGGTCTTGGTTCTGGTCTTGGTTCTGGTTCTGGTCTTGGTTCTGGTCTTGGTTCTGGTTCTGGGTCTTGGTTCTGGTCTTGGTTCTGGGTCTTGGTTCTGGTCTTGGTTCTGGGTCTTGGTTCTGGTTCTGGGTCTTGGTTCTGGTCTGGTTCTGGGTCTTGGTTCTGGGTCTGGTTCTGGGTCTATTTCTGGTTTTGGTTCTGGTTCTTGGTTCTGGGTCTTGGTTCTGGTCTTGGTTCTGGTCTTGGTTCTGGGCCTGGTTCTGGGTCTTGGTTCTGGTCTTGGTTCTAGTCCTGGTCTTGGTTCTGGTCTTGGTTCTGGGTCTTGGTTCTGGTTTGGTTCTGGTTCTGGTCTTGGTTCTGGGTCTTGGTTCTGGTTTGTTTCTGGTTCTGGTCTTGGTTCTGGTTGTGGTCTTGGGTCTGGTTCTGGTCTTGGGTCTTGGGTCTGGTTCTGGTCTTGGTTCTGGGTCTTGGTTCTGAATTGTTGCAATAGCATGTATTTTTTTTACCAACACAAAAGGTCAAGTATAATTACCTCTGAATCAGAGGAGTGGTCAGGGTGAGGAGAACTGTGTCGACCAGGGGCCTCAGGAGAGCTTCCGTCTTCAGGGGCGGTGGGACTGGATGGCCCAGACCTGGGTGCGTCAGCGGGTTCCCCTGACAGAGGTGCCGCCGAGCTGGAGGACGGGGCGCTCATACGAGGGGAGGGACATGAGGGATGTGGACTGTCTGGTCTACATCCTCCTCCTGAAAGCCCTCGTCCTCCTCGTCGAGCTGCTCGACAGCGGCTGCCTCTTCCGGAAGGTCAGGGTCCCCGCTGACATCCTGCAGCACTCTGCCAGTCTGCGAGTACAGGTACTCCACTCCGAGGAGTTCCCCTATGAAATAAAAAAAATAAAAAGCAGAGTAGAGAAGTGTTAATGGGATGTAATTAATGCAACTGATGTAAATGTTCATTCTCTTACTTGACTTACCTGTGTACTCACTAGGCTTGGTGTAGTCCTTAACCTGTTCCTTGCCAAGCACCCTTTCGCTGCTAAGGTTAAGGATGCTTGCAATAAACAATGATCAACCACAGAAAAGTATTAATCCGCCAGTCTCTGAATTGTTGCAATAGCATGTATTTTTTTTACCAACACAAAAGGTCAAGTATAATTACCTCTGAATCAGAGGAGTGGTCAGGGTGAGGAGAACTGTGTCGACCAGGGGCCTCAGGAGAGCTTCCGTCTTCAGGGGCGGTGGGACTGGATGGCCCAGACCTGGGTGCGTCAGCGGGTTCCCCTGACAGAGGTGCCGCCGAGCTGGAGGACGGGGCGCTCATACGAGGGACATGAGGGATGTGGACTGTCTGGTCTACATCCTCCTCCTGAAAGCCCTCGTCCTCCTCGTCGAGCTGCTCGACAGCGGCTGCCTCTTCCGGAAGGTCAGGGTCCCCGCTGACATCCTGCAGCACTCTGCCAGTCTGCGAGTACAGGTACTCCACTCCGAGGAGTTCCCCTATGAAATAAAAAAAATAAAAAGCAGAGTAGAGAAGTGTTAATGGGATGTAATTAATGCAACTGATGTAAATGTTCATTCTCTTACTTGACTTACCTGTGTACTCACTAGGCTTGGTGTAGTCCTTAACCTGTTCCTTGCCAAGCACCCTTTCGCTGCTAAGGTTAAGGATGCTTGCAATAAACAATGATCAACCACAGAAAAGTATTAATCCGCCAGTCTCTGAATTGTTGCAATAGCATGTATTTTTTTTACCAACACAAAAGGTCAAGTATAATTACCTCTGAATCAGAGGAGTGGTCAGGGTGAGGAGAACTGTGTCGACCAGGGGCCTCAGGAGAGCTTCCGTCTTCAGGGGCGGTGGGACTGGATGGCCCAGACCTGGGTGCGTCAGCGGGTTCCCCTGACAGAGGTGCCGCCGAGCTGGAGGACGGGGCGCTCATACGAGGGACATGAGGGATGTGGACTGTCTGGTCTACATCCTCCTCCTGAAAGCCCTCGTCCTCCTCGTCGAGCTGCTCGACAGCGGCTGCCTCTTCCGGAAGGTCAGGGTCCCCGCTGACATCCTGCAGCACTCTGCCAGTCTGCGAGTACAGGTACTCCACTCCGAGGAGTTCCCCTATGAAATAAAAAAAATAAAAAGCAGAGTAGAGAAGTGTTAATGGGATGTAATTAATGCAACTGATGTAAATGTTCATTCTCTTACTTGACTTACCTGTGTACTCACTAGGCTTGGTGTAGTCCTTAACCTGTTCCTTGCCAAGCACCCTTTCGCTGCTAAGGTTAAGGATGCTTGCAATAAACAATGATCAACCACAGAAAAGTATTAATCCGCCAGTCTCTGAATTGTTGCAATAGCATGTCTTTTTTTTACCAACACAAAAGGTCAAGTATAATTACCTCTGAATCAGAGGAGTGGTCAGGGTGAGGAGAACTGTGTCGACCAGGGGCCTCAGGAGAGCTTCCGTCTTCGGGGGCGGTGGGACTGGATGGCCCAGACCTGGGTGCGTCAGCGGGTTCCCCTGACAGAGGTGCCGCCGAGCTGGAGGACGGGGCGCTCATACGAGGGGAGGGACATGAGGGATGTGGACTGTCTGGTCTACATCCTCCTCCTCGTCGAGCTGCTCGAAAGCGGCTGCCTCTTCCGGAAGGTCAGGGTCCCCGCTGACATCCTGCAGCACTCTGCCAGTCTGCGAGTACAGGTACTCCACTCCGAGGAGTTCCCCTATGAAATCAAAAAAATAAAAAGCAGAGTAGAGAAGTGTTAATGGGATGTAATTAATGCAACTGATGTAAATGTTCATTCTCTTACTTGACTTACCTGTGTACTCACTAGGCTTGGTGTAGTCCTTAACCTGTTCCTTGCCAAGCACCCTTTCGCTGCTAAGGTTAAGGATGCTTGCAATAAACAATGATCAACCACAGAAAAGTATTAATCCGCCAGTCTCTGAATTGTTGCAATAGCATGTATTTTTTTTACCAACACAAAAGGTCAAGTATAATTACCTCTGAATCAGAGGAGTGGTCAGGGTGAGGAGAACTGTGTCGACCAGGGGCCTCAGGAGAGCTTCCGTCTTCAGGGGCGGTGGGACTGGATGGCCCAGACCTGGGTGCGTCAGCGGGTTCCCCTGACAGAGGTGCCGCCGAGCTGGAGGACGGGGCGCTCATACGAGGGGAGGGACATGAGGGATGTGGACTGTCTGGTCTACATCCTCCTCCTGAAAGCCCTCGTCCTCCTCGTCGAGCTGCTCGACAGCGGCTGCCTCTTCCGGAAGGTCAGGGTCCCCGCTGACATCCTGCAGCACTCTGCCAGTCTGCGAGTACAGGTACTCCACTCCGAGGAGTTCCCCTATGAAATAAAAAAAATAAAAAGCAGAGTAGAGAAGTGTTAATGGGATGTAATTAATGCAACTGATGTAAATGTTCATTCTCTTACTTGACTTACCTGTGTACTCACTAGGCTTGGTGTAGTCCTTAACCTGTTCCTTGCCAAGCACCCTTTCGCTGCTAAGGTTAAGGATGCTTGCAATAAACAATGATCAACCACAGAAAAGTATTAATCCGCCAGTCTCTGAATTGTTTATTGCAAGCAAAAATATATAACCGTGAGCTTGCAGTTCCTACAACTTCCACACGATGTCGCCATTTTCGTTGACAAAAACATCAAATCCTTTGTGTAATGATTTGTCATTTCACAAAGGATTTTTGTCAACGAAAATGACGTTATTGGCGACATCGTGTGGAAGTTGTAGGAACTGCAAGCTCACGGTTATATATTTTTGCTTGCAATAAACAATGATCAACCACAGAAAAGTATTAATCCGCCAGTCTCTGAATTGTTGCAATAGCATGTATTTTTTTTACCAACACAAAAGGTCAAGTATAATTACCTCTGAATCAGAGGAGTGGTCAGGGTGAGGAGAACTGTGTCGACCAGGGGCCTCAGGAGAGCTTCCGTCTTCAGGGGCGGTGGGACTGGATGGCCCAGACCTGGGTGCGTCAGCGGGTTCCCCTGACAGAGGTGCCGCCGAGCTGGAGGACGGGGCGCTCATACGAGGGGAGGGACATGAGGGATGTGGACTGTCTGGTCTACATCCTCCTCCTGAAAGCCCTCGTCCTCCTCGTCGAGCTGCTCGACAGCGGCTGCCTCTTCCGGAAGGTCAGGGTCCCCGCTGACATCCTGCAGCACTCTGCCAGTCTGCGAGTACAGGTACTCCACTCCGAGGAGTTCCCCTATGAAATAAAAAAAATAAAAAGCAGAGTAGAGAAGTGTTAATGGGATGTAATTAATGCAACTGATGTAAATGTTCATTCTCTTACTTGACTTACCTGTGTACTCACTAGGCTTGGTGTAGTCCTTAACCTGTTCCTTGCCAAGCACCCTTTCGCTGCTAAGGTTAAGGATGCTTGCAATAAACAATGATCAACCACAGAAAAGTATTAATCCGCCAGTCTCTGAATTGTTGCAATAGCATGTATTTTTTTTACCAACACAAAAGGTCAAGTATAATTACCTCTGAATCAGAGGAGTGGTCAGGGTGAGGAGAACTGTGTCGACCAGGGGCCTCAGGAGAGCTTCCGTCTTCAGGGGCGGTGGGACTGGATGGCCCAGACCTGGGTGCGTCAGCGGGTTCCCCTGACAGAGGTGCCGCCGAGCTGGAGGACGGGGCGCTCATACGAGGGACATGAGGGATGTGGACTGTCTGGTCTACATCCTCCTCCTGAAAGCCCTCGTCCTCCTCGTCGAGCTGCTCGACAGCGGCTGCCTCTTCCGGAAGGTCAGGGTCCCCGCTGACATCCTGCAGCACTCTGCCAGTCTGCGAGTACAGGTACTCCACTCCGAGGAGTTCCCCTATGAAATAAAAAAAATAAAAAGCAGAGTAGAGAAGTGTTAATGGGATGTAATTAATGCAACTGATGTAAATGTTCATTCTCTTACTTGACTTACCTGTGTACTCACTAGGCTTGGTGTAGTCCTTAACCTGTTCCTTGCCAAGCACCCTTTCGCTGCTAAGGTTAAGGATGCTTGCAATAAACAATGATCAACCACAGAAAAGTATTAATCCGCCAGTCTCTGAATTGTTGCAATAGCATGTATTTTTTTTACCAACACAAAAGGTCAAGTATAATTACCTCTGAATCAGAGGAGTGGTCAGGGTGAGGAGAACTGTGTCGACCAGGGGCCTCAGGAGAGCTTCCGTCTTCAGGGGCGGTGGGACTGGATGGCCCAGACCTGGGTGCGTCAGCGGGTTCCCCTGACAGAGGTGCCGCCGAGCTGGAGGACGGGGCGCTCATACGAGGGACATGAGGGATGTGGACTGTCTGGTCTACATCCTCCTCCTGAAAGCCCTCGTCCTCCTCGTCGAGCTGCTCGACAGCGGCTGCCTCTTCCGGAAGGTCAGGGTCCCCGCTGACATCCTGCAGCACTCTGCCAGTCTGCGAGTACAGGTACTCCACTCCGAGGAGTTCCCCTATGAAATAAAAAAAATAAAAAGCAGAGTAGAGAAGTGTTAATGGGATGTAATTAATGCAACTGATGTAAATGTTCATTCTCTTACTTGACTTACCTGTGTACTCACTAGGCTTGGTGTAGTCCTTAACCTGTTCCTTGCCAAGCACCCTTTCGCTGCTAAGGTTAAGGATGCTTGCAATAAACAATGATCAACCACAGAAAAGTATTAATCCGCCAGTCTCTGAATTGTTGCAATAGCATGTCTTTTTTTTACCAACACAAAAGGTCAAGTATAATTACCTCTGAATCAGAGGAGTGGTCAGGGTGAGGAGAACTGTGTCGACCAGGGGCCTCAGGAGAGCTTCCGTCTTCGGGGGCGGTGGGACTGGATGGCCCAGACCTGGGTGCGTCAGCGGGTTCCCCTGACAGAGGTGCCGCCGAGCTGGAGGACGGGGCGCTCATACGAGGGGAGGGACATGAGGGATGTGGACTGTCTGGTCTACATCCTCCTCCTCGTCGAGCTGCTCGAAAGCGGCTGCCTCTTCCGGAAGGTCAGGGTCCCCGCTGACATCCTGCAGCACTCTGCCAGTCTGCGAGTACAGGTACTCCACTCCGAGGAGTTCCCCTATGAAATAAAAAAAATAAAAAGCAGAGTAGAGAAGTGTTAATGGGATGTAATTAATGCAACTGATGTAAATGTTCATTCTCTTACTTGACTTACCTGTGTACTCACATACCTTAAGGGAACATTTCGGCATTTCGTGTATGATCAGTGAGAAAGTCCATATTGCAAATGTACGGTCCCTTACTAGACGTCCGAAATCGTTTGTAAAATTCGCGGTCGGCGTCGGGCCGTGCGGTAGGGCCAGACCTACCGGGAAGTCATCAAATGAACTTTGTCGGACATTCGGTTTCCGTTTTAAAAAATAAACAAGTTTTTGACCGTTTTTCCGCTGTCCCGGAATTTCCCACAAGAGGGCATACGGAATCATATGGCAATTTGGCAAAACATCACGAATCACGACGGGGCCTTATCTCGAAAACGGAAAATATTTCGAAGCCGAAACTCGGTGAGCGTAGGTTTGGCATAATGGGCAGTTGGCCCCGAACAAGATGGCGTCTAGGCCTCGACGGTTTTTGAGTTATGGCCGTTTTTCTGGGATTAAAGGTCCTAAATGGAAATAGAGAAATTATTTTTCCACTTCAGGTCAAAGTCAAGGAGCCTCCGGTGTCAATAAAAAAAAAACAGCCATTTATCTATCGTCATTTAAGAGAAACGGAACAATGACATCTTGGTGATGGTCACAAATAGGCGTTTTTTTTTTTCAACGGTTACAGATCCAGTTGCAGGGTGTTCATACGAATCTTTTTAAAGTGTGCTGCGGAGCTCTGCGACATTTCTGTGATTTTCTATGATTTTCTGAAATAACACACACATACTAAACCCTCCGTAAATAACTCAGTTCTTAACGTAAAGACTTAAAACTCAGGATTCTGTAAAAGCATACCCCAATGAGGATATGTGGTTAATTATAGCTTCCTGTGCCAACCGGAAGTGCCTTAAATGGTGTCTCAGGGGCTGTTTCGAAGGGTTAAAAAAGTCAGATCTGTCCAAAACTTCATATATGTGATTAGGCAACCCCCATGAACTGTAAATCAGTCATTTTTCCCCAAAAAAATCAAAGGAAAAAAAAATCACACTAAAACACAACTTGAATGGAGGGACGTATTGGGGTGCGTAGAGACAGACAGTGGCTGCAATAGTTAGCTTTGTTGGAGCTAAAAAAGAACCGTCAGACCTAGAGTTCCGAAACGTTAGAAACCTGTTCTAGACCTCCGGTCGATGGTGCGTGGTGAGTTACGTGGCTCTAGACGGTTCTCGGACCGAGAAACAGCTTCGTACATTTGCAATACCTTCAATTCATTTTGACCATTACGAAAATGACGACGTTTAGAAAAGTCTCAGAGACGCAAGGCTAGGTGCATTGAAACCGGCTCGGCCCATAGAGACGGACCCCAACGTTTCTGTCCGATAGCTCGTTCAAGGACCCCGTAGGAAGGCATGGAAAATAGTGGATTTTCAGCACCAATTAGGGTTTTTCTCGGACGCCAAATGACCTATCGAGCCGAAACTCGGGATTCGGGGTCGCCTCACATAGGACTTCACATAATGTCCGAACTGGACCCGCAGCTAGAACGTAACTATGTGTTTTACCTTTTTATTATGTTTTAAACTAAAGGCGCTGTGAATTATGGGACTGCTCTGACATATGTGATAGTTGGCTTCTAAATGAGTAGGAAAAAGTGGGTTTGGTGTCATAATGACATCTAATTGACTGATGGACACTGACTTGCTAGTTGACTTTTGTGCATTTGCAATATGTTTAAACAGAGAGGGACCATCACCAAAATGGCATTCTGAAATCAACACAAAAAATGGCATCACCATAGTCTCCAGACTGTGCTGAGTTCAACGAGCTATCCCGCTTGACCGTAGCTCGCTCGGTCTAAGCGCAACGACCATTAGAAAAGTAGGCCCAAAATGAAGCCTGCCCCACAATGTCATTTGCTTTTGAGTGACAGTGAGAGAACCGTTTAGGTGAGAAGAAAAATTACACCACATGAATGTTCCTAAGGTCCTCCCGATCCGTGCAAGCCTAACCTTGACCGTGTGGCATTAACCCTTAACAGTAAAACAGTGTTTTTTGATCTCACAGAATGCAGTGTCATCTCTCCCCATAGGAATACATTGCCTGCACCCCTAATTTCAACCTGAAGTCTATATGGGTTATGAATGCCGTATGAACCTGTCTTCGGTACCAGTCCATCAGGCCACTATGAGGTCTACCTGTGTTGATTCTGAGCTTCCTGGACCAACCGGAAGTGGTTAAAATGCCCCTAAAAGTGTTTACCCATACCCTGCCTGCAGTTTGACAGACATAGTGCATTCAACCCTGTGTAAATCAGTCAGTTCTTAACGTAAGGACTTAAAACTCAGGATTCTGTAACAGCATACCCCAATGAGGATATGTGTTGATTTATAGCTTCCTGTGCCAACCGGAAGTGCCATAACTGGTGTCTCAGGGGCTGTTTCGAGGGGTTAAAAAAGTCTGATCTTTCCAAAACTTCATATGTGTGATTAGGCAACCCCCATGAACTGTAAATCAGTCATTTTTCCCAAAAAAAATCAAAGGAAAAAAAAATCACACTAAAACACAAGTTGGATGGAGGGACGTATTGGGGTGCGTAGAGACAGACAGTGGCTGCAATAGTTAGCTTTGTTGGAGCTAAAAAAGAACCGTCGGACCTAGAGTTCCGAAACTTTAGAAACCTGTTCTAGACCTCCGGTCGATGGTGCGTGGTGAGTTACGTGGCTCTAGACGGTTCTCGGACCGAGAAACAGCCTCGTACATTTGCAATACC
The DNA here is from genome assembly GCF_045791955.1 of Oncorhynchus clarkii lewisi. NCBI lineage: Eukaryota > Metazoa > Chordata > Actinopteri > Salmoniformes > Salmonidae > Oncorhynchus > Oncorhynchus clarkii. The sequence continues at coordinate 19,408 of NW_027258056.1, read as the reverse complement.
TTCAATTCATTTTGACCATTACGAAAATGACGACGTTTAGAAAAGTCTCAGAGACGCAAGGCTAGGTGCATTGAAACCGGCTCGGCCCATAGAGACGGACCCCGACGTTTCTGTCCGATAGCTCGTTCAAGGACCCCGTAGCAAGGCATGGAAAATAGTGGATTTTCAGCACCAATTAGGGTTTTTCTCGGACACCAAATGACCTATCGAGCCGAAACTCGGGATTCGGGGTCGCCTCACATAGGACTTCACATAATGTCCGAACTGGACCCGCAGCTAGAACGTAACTATGTGTTTTACCTTTTTATTATGTTTTAAACTGAAGGCGCTGTGAATTATGGGCCTGCTCTGACATATGTGATAGTTGGCTACTAAATGAGTAGGAAAAAGTGGGTTTGGTGTCAATTGATATCCGTTTGGTGTCATAATGACATCTAATTGACTGATGGACACTGACTTGCTAGTTGACTTTTGTGCATTTGCAATATGTTTAAACGGAGAGGGACCATCACCAAAATGTCATTCTGAAATCAACACAAAAAATGACATCACCATAGTCTCCAGACTGTGACGAGTTCAACGAGACGCCCCGCTTGACCGTAGCTCGTTCTGAGTGCAGCAAACTTGAAAAAAAGAAGGCCCAAAATGAAGCCTGCCCCACAATGTCATTTGATTTTGGGTGGCAGTGAGAGAACCGTTAGGGTGAGAAGCACAATTCGACCTCAGGTACGTTCCTGAGGTCCTCCCGAACCGTGCAAGCCTAAGCTTGACCGTGTGGCATTAACCCTTCACAGTAAAAAGAAGGTGTTTACTTGAAACAGCTTGCTTTGACTTCTCTCCCCATAGGAATACATTGCCTGCACCTCTAAATTCAACCTGAAGCCTATGTGGGTTATGAATGCCTTATGAACCTGTCTTCTATGACAGTCCATCAGACCACTATGAGGTCTACCTGTGTCGAATCTAAGCTTCCTGAAGCAACCGGAAGTGGTTAAAATGCCCCTAAAAGTGTTTACCCATACCCTGCCTGCAGTTTGATAGACATAGTGCATTCAACCCTGTGTAGATCAGTCAATTCTTAACGTAAAGACTTAAAACTCAGGATTCTGTAAGTGGCTATGTCAATCAAGATATGTGTTGACTTATAGCTTCCTGTGCCAACCGGAAGTGCCATAATTGGTGTCTCAGGGGCTGTTTCGAAGGGTTAAAAAAGTCTGATCTCTCCAAAATTGCATATGTGTGACTAGGTAACCCTTCTGAACTGTAAATCAGTCATTTCTCCCAACAGATGTCAAAGAAAAGCTCCCTCACACACACACAGGAAGGATGGAGTGATAAAGTGCGGTGCTTAAAGACACAGAGAGCAGGAAATGGCATTACCATAGTCTCCAGACTGTGCTGAGTTCAACGAGCTATCCCGCTTGACCGTAGCTCGCTCGGTCTAGGCGCAGCGACCATTAGAATAGTAGGCCCAAAATGAAGCCTGCCCCACAACGTCATTTGATTTTGGGTGAGAGTGAGAGAACCGTTAGGGTGAGAAGAAAAATTCCACCACAGGAATGTTCCTAAGGTCCTCCCGATCTGAACAAGCCTAACCTTGACCGTGTGGCATTAACCCTTAACAGTAAAACAGTGTTTTTTGATCTCACAGATTACAGTGTCATCTCTCCCCATAGGAATACATTGCCTGCACCCCTAATTTCAACCTGAGGCCTATGTGGGTTATGAATGCCGTATGAACCTGTCTTCGGTACCAGTCCATCAGGCCACTATGAGGTCTACCTGTGTTGATTCTAAGCTTCCTGGACCAACCGGAAGTGGTTAAAATGCCCCTAAAAGTGTTTACCCATACACTGCATGCAGTTTGATAGACATAGTGCATTCAACCCTGTGTAGATCAGTCAATTCTTAACGTAAGGACTTAAAACTCAGGATTCTGTAACAGCATACCCCAATGAGGATATGTGTTGATTTATAACTTCCTGTGCCAACCGGAAGTGCCATAATTGGTGTCTTAGGGGCTGTTTCGAAGGGTTAAAAAAGTCTGATCTTTCCAAAACTTCATATGTGTGATTAGGCAACCCCCATGAACTGTAAATCAGTCATTTTTCCCAAAAAAATTCAAAGGAAAAAAAAATCACACTAAAACACAACTTGGAAGGAGGGACGTATTGGGGTGCGTAGAGACAGACAGTGGCTCCAATAGTTAGCTTTGTTGGAGCTAAAAAAGAACCGTCGGACCTAGAGTTCCGAAACTTTAGAAACCTGTTCTAGACCTCCCGTAGATGGTGCGTGGTGAGTTACGTGGCTCTAGAAGGTTCTCGGACCGAGAAACAGCCTCGTACATTTGAAATAACTTCAATTCATTTTTGCATCACGAAAATGACGACATTTAGAAATGTCCCAGAGTCGCAAGACTAGGTGCATTGCAAACGTCTCGGCCCATATAGACAGACCCCAACGTTTCTGTCCAATAGCTCATTCAAGGACCCCGTAGCAAGTCATGGAAAATAGTGGATTTTCAGCACCAATTAGGGTTTTTCTCGGACACCAAATGACCTATCGAGCCGAAACTTGGGATTCGGGGTCGCCTCAGCTAGGCCAACACATAACATAAGAAATGGACCCGCAGCTAGAACGTAACTACGTGTTTTATGGTTTTTTTATGGTTTGAACCGAAGGGGTTGTGAATTTTGGGCCAGCTCTGAAGTATGTAATAGTTGGCTACTAAACGAGTTGGAAAAAGTGGGTTTGGTGTCAGTTTGTATCAGTTTGGTGGTCAGAATGATATCTAATTGACTGATGGACTCTTGTCCACTTGACTCTTGTACATTTGCAATATGATCCTATAGTGAAAAAACATCACCAAAAGCGACATTCTGAAATCAACCCAAACGAGCGATTGAGATGACCCAGAATCACTGCAAAGCCATCCCGAGTTCATCGGGCCAGTCAATTTCACATTCCTGCAAGATTTTTATAGCATGACAAATTCGTGATGGTACCTGCCCTTTAAAACATATTGCAAATGCACAGTGACTTTGAAAAAGTAAGAAACAAAAAAAAATACATCTAAATACATAAAAAATTTTGAGCATGACAAATTCGTGATGGTACCTGCCCATTGAAACATATTGCAAATGCACAGTGACTTTGAAAAAGTAAGGAAACATAAACAAAAAAAATCCAAAATTTTTATTTTTGGGTGCACCAGTTGCACGTGCATTTGCAATATGATTCTATAGTGAAAAAACATATTGCAAATGCACAGTGACTTTGAAAAAGTAAGGAAACATAAACAAAAAAAATCTAAAAAATTTTTTGGGGGGGATGACCAGTTGCATGTGCATTTGCAATATGATTCTATAGTGAAAAAACATATTGCAAATGCACAGTGACTTTGAAAAAGTAAGGAAACATAAACAAAAAAAATCTAAATTTTTTTTAGGGGGGGATGACCAGTTGCATGTGCATTTGCAATATGATTCTATAGTGAAAAAACATATTGCAAATGCACAGTGACTTTGAAAAAGTAAGGAAACATAAACAAAAAAAATCTAAATTTTTTTGGGGGGGATGACCAGTTGCATGTGCATTTGCAATATGATTCTATAGTGAAAAAACATATTGCAAATGCACAGTGACTTTGAAAAAGTAAGGAAACATAAACAAAAAAAATCTAAATTTTTTTGGGGGGATGACCAGTTGCATGTGCATTTGCAATATGATTCTATAGTGAAAAAACATATTGCAAATGCACAGTGACTTTGAAAAAGTAAGGAAACATAAACAAAAAAAATCTAAAATTTTTTTGGGGGGGTGACCAGTTGCATGTGCATTTGCAATATGATTCTATAGTGAAAAAACATATTGCAAATGCACAGTGACTTTGAAAAAGTAAGGAAACATAAAAAAAATACATCTAAAAAATTTTTTTGAGCATGACAAATTCGTGATGGCAATACCTGCCCATTGAAACATATTGCAAATGCACAGTGACTTTGAAAAAGTAAGGAAACATAAACAAAAAAAATCCAAATTTTTTATTTCCAGTTGCAATTTGCACATTTTTTGGGTAACCAGTTGCATGTGCATTTGCAATATGATTCTATAAGATGAAAAAACATATTCATGACAAATTCGTGCATAGTGAAAAAACATATTGCAAATGCACAGTGACTTTGAAAAAGTAAGGAAACATAAAAAAAAAAAATCTAAATTTTTTTGGGGGGGATGACCAGTTGCATGTGCATTTGCAATATGATTCTATAGTGAAAAAACATATTGCAAATGCACAGTGACTTTGAAAAAGTAAGGAAACATAAACAAAAAAAATCTAAATTTTTTTTGGGGGGATGACCAGTTGCATGTGCATTTGCAATATGATTCTATAGTGAAAAAACATATTGCAAATGCACAGTGACTTTGAAAAAGTAAGGAAAAATAAACAAAAAAAATCTAAAATTTTTTTTGGGGGATGACCAGTTGCACGTGCATTTGCAATATGATTCTATAGTGAAAAAACATATTGCAAATGCACAGTGACTTTGAAAAAGTAAGGAAACATAAACAAAAAAAATCTAAAAAATTTTTGCAAATGCATGACATATTCGTGATGGTACCTGCCCATTGAAACATATTGCAAATGCACAGTGACTTTGGTAAGGAAACATAAACAAAAAAACATCAACCATTTTTTGGGTAACCAGTTGCATATTTTAGATCACAAGATGACAAAGGTATAGTTTGAGCAAAGTAAAGCTTGAATTTTGAGCTATAGTGAAATTAAAACATATTGCAAATGCACAGTGACTTTGAAAAAGTAAGGAAACAAAAAAAAATAAATCTAAAAAATTTTGAGCATGACAAATTCATGACAAATTCGTGATTTGTACCTGCCCATTGAAACATATTGCAAATGCACAGTGACTTTGAAAAAGTAAGGAAACATAAACAAAAAAAATCTAAACATTTTTTTTACCAGTTGCACGTGAGCATAGTTGCAAATGGACGTGCAAATTTGATGGAAATATGATTCTATAGTGCACAAAAAAAGTAAGGAAACAAAAAAAAATTGATCTTTTTTGACTTTTGACTTCCTATGCAATATGATTCATACATATTGCAAATGCACAGTGACATTCTGAAAAATAAAAAATAATGATAATCAACCCAAACGAGCGATTGATATGACTTATACATGTGTAATTGAATCACTTGCAAAGCCAATTTGAAAAACGGTCCATCGGGCCAGTCAATTTCACATTCCTGCAGGAAAGTTTAAATAGCATGACAAATTCGTGATGGTACCTTGCCCATTTGAAACATATTGCAAATGCACAGTGACTTTGAAAAAGTAAGGAAACATAGAATCAAATTATTTTTTTTTGGGTTATGCACAAGTTGCACAAAAAAAAAAAAATGATAATAAAGTATGACTAAAGTATGTTGATAAAGTTCTTATACATGTGTAATTGACACAAAAATTGAAAGAATTTTGAAAAACGGTCCAGAAAGCACTTTTTTAAGGATGTGTGAAGTTTTTTACCAAATTTTGACATTTTTGACTTTTGACTTTTGACTTCCTATGAAATCATATTCCAAATGGAGAAAACATATGCCTTATGCACAAGTAAAAAAAAAAAAAAAAAACTAGGATAATAAAGTATGACTAAAGTATGTTGATAAAGTTCTTATACATGTGTAATTGACATAAAAATTGAAAGAATTTTGAAAAACGGTCCAGAAAGCACTTTTTTAAGGATGTGTGAAGTTTTTTACCAAATTTTGACATTTTTGACTTTTGACTTTTGACTTCCTATGAAATCATATTGCAAATGTACAAAACATATGCCTTATGCGCATGTAATTAAAAAAAAAAAAAATATGATAAAAAAATTGGACAAAAGTATATTCATACAGCTCTTACACATGTGTAATTGACAAAAAAATCGAAAGAATTTCGAAAAAAGGCCCAGAAAGCACTTTTTTAAGGGGTGAAAAGTTTTTGAAAAAAATATCCTTTTTTCAAAAATTTTCTTTTGGATGTTGACTTGGGTTACATTTCCAATATGAAAAACCCCGGTGGAGCGCACTCGCCCCCTGTTGGATTTTTGAGGTGTTACAATTGGCAATTGCCATATGGCATTTGCCATATACTTTACACGAATCAACGCCGCTTTGGGTGGTATTGGACATCGTGTATATGGTTTGTCCAATGCCAATATCTTGCCATTCATTTTTGTACAATTCAGGGGGGTATTCCCTTACATAAATAATTCGGACCGGCCCCCATTGAAAAGGTCCGTAGTAGGGTGCATCATTATCGGACATGAATATATGGAACACCGCTAAGCGCATTGAGAACCATGATTTGGGTGACCAGGTGCACGTTTTCAATCACCAGTTGCACGGAGGATTAATAGCAATCTGCATCCATCATGATTTCTTAAAGTGTCCATAAAGCACTAAGGACGGCCCCGACCGAGACAGGGCCTTAGTGGGGTGCTCCCATAGCGGGGAATAATGACAGGAGTGCCTTTAAATTCATTTTGAACCATATTTAATATTTTGGGTGACCAGGTGCACATTTCAAATCACCAGTTGCACAGAGGATTAATAGCAATCTGCATCCATCGTGATTTCTTAAAGTGTCCATAAAGCACTAAGGACGGCCCCGACCGAGACAGGGCCTTAGTGGGGTGCTCCCATAGCGGGGAATAATGACAGGAGTGCATTTAAATTCATTTTGAACCATATTTAATATTTTGGGTGACCAGGTGCATATTTCAAATCACCAGTTGCACAGAGGATTAATAGCAATCTGCATCCATCGTGATTTCTTAAAGTGTCTAAAAAGCACTCAAGGACGGCCCTGACAGAGACAGGGCCGTAGTAGGGTACTCCCCTAGCGGGCTATATCAATAGAATGACGGGTAAAAGTATTTAAAACCGTTTTTAAAATTTTGGGTGACCAGGTGCACGTTTTCAATCACCAGGTGCACGGAGGAAAATGAGCATTTGCATCCATAGTCATATTTTAAACCGTCCATAAAGCACTCAGGGCCGGCCCTGAGAGAGAGAGAGAGAGAGAGAGAAAAAAAAAAAAATCATACCTTCCATAAATAATTCGGACCGGCCCCCATTGAAAAGGTCCGTAGTAGGGTGCATCATTATCGGACATGAATATATGGAACACCGCTAAGCGCATTGAGAACCATGATTTGGGTGACCAGGTGCACGTTTTCAATCACCAGTTGCACGGAGGATTAATAGCAATCTGCATCCATCATGATTTCTTAAAGTGTCCATAAAGCACTAAGGACGGCCCCGACCGAGACAGGGCCTTAGTGGGGTGCTCCCATAGCGGGGAATAATGACAGGAGTGCATTTAAATTCATTTTGAACCATATTTAATATTTTGGGTGACCAGGTGCACATTTCAAATCACCAGTTGCACAGAGGATTAATAGCAATCTGCATCCATCGTGATTTCTTAAAGTGTCCATAAAGCACTAAGGACGGCCCCGACCGAGACAGGGCCTTAGTGGGGTGCTCCCATAGCGGGGAATAATGACAGGAGTGCATTTAAATTCATTTTGAACCATATTTAATATTTTGGGTGACCAGGTGCATATTTCAAATCACCAGTTGCACAGAGGATTAATAGCAATCTGCATCCATCGTGATTTCTTAAAGTGTCTAAAAAGCACTCAAGGACGGCCCTGACAGAGACAGGGCCGTAGTAGGGTACTCCCCTAGCGGGCTATATCAATAGAATGACGGGTAAAAGTATTTAAAACCGTTTTTAAAATTTTGGGTGACCAGGTGCACGTTTTCAATCACCAGGTGCACGGAGGAAAATGAGCATTTGCATCCATAGTCATATTTTAAACCGTCCATAAAGCACTCAGGGCCGGCCCTGAGAGAGAGAGAGAGAGAGAGAGAAAAAAAAAAAAAAATCATACCTTCCATAAATAATTCGGACCGGCCCCCATTGAAAAGGTCCGTAGTAGGGTGCATCATTATCGGACATGAATATATGGAACACCGCTAAGCGCATTGAGAACCATGATTTGGGTGACCAGGTGCACGTTTTCAATCACCAGTTGCACGGAGGATTAATAGCAATCTGCATCCATCATGATTTCTTAAAGTGTCCATAAAGCACTAAGGACGGCCCCGACCGAGACAGGGCCTTAGTGGGGTGCTCCCATAGCGGGGAATAATGACAGGAGTGCATTTAAATTCATTTTGAACCATATTTAATATTTTGGGTGACCAGGTGCATATTTCAAATCACCAGTTGCACAGAGGATTAATAGCAATCTGCATCCATCGTGATTTCTTAAAGTGTCTAAAAAGCACTCAAGGACGGCCCTGACAGAGACAGGGCCGTAGTAGGGTACTCCCCTAGCGGGCTATATCAATAGAATGACGGGTAAAAGTATTTAAAACCGTTTTTAAAATTTTGGGTGACCAGGTGCACGTTTTCAATCACCAGGTGCACGGAGGAAAATGAGCATTTGCATCCATAGTCATATTTTAAACCGTCCATAAAGCACTCAGGGCCGGCCCTGAGAGAGAGAGAGAGAGAGAGAGAAAAAAAAAAAAAATCATACCTTCCATAAATAATTCGGACCGGCCCCCATTGAAAAGGTCCGTAGTAGGGTGCATCATTATCGGACATGAATATATGGAACACCGCTAAGCGCATTGAGAACCATGATTTGGGTGACCAGGTGCACGTTTTCAATCACCAGTTGCACGGAGGATTAATAGCAATCTGCATCCATCATGATTTCTTAAAGTGTCCATAAAGCACTAAGGACGGCCCCGACCGAGACAGGGCCTTAGTGGGGTGCTCCCATAGCGGGGAATAATGACAGGAGTGCATTTAAATTCATTTTGAACCATATTTAATATTTTGGGTGACCAGGTGCACATTTCAAATCACCAGTTGCACAGAGGATTAATAGCAATCTGCATCCATCGTGATTTCTTAAAGTGTCCATAAAGCACTAAGGACGGCCCCGACCGAGACAGGGCCTTAGTGGGGTGCTCCCATAGCGGGGAATAATGACAGGAGTGCATTTAAATTCATTTTGAACCATATTTAATATTTTGGGTGACCAGGTGCATATTTCAAATCACCAGTTGCACAGAGGATTAATAGCAATCTGCATCCATCGTGATTTCTTAAAGTGTCCATAAAGCACTAAGGACGGCCCCGACCGAGACAGGGCCTTAGTGGGGTGCTCCCATAGCGGGGAATAATGACAGGAGTGCATTTAAATTCATTTTGAACCATATTTAATATTTTGGGTGACCAGGTGCATATTTCAAATCACCAGTTGCACAGAGGATTAATAGCAATCTGCATCCATCGTGATTTCTTAAAGTGTCTAAAAAGCACTCAAGGACGGCCCTGACAGAGACAGGGCCGTAGTAGGGTACTCCCCTAGCGGGCTATATCAATAGAATGACGGGTAAAAGTATTTAAAACCGTTTTTAAAATTTTGGGTGACCAGGTGCACGTTTTCAATCACCAGGTGCACGGAGGAAAATGAGCATTTGCATCCATAGTCATATTTTAAACCGTCCATAAAGCACTCAGGGCCGGCCCTGAGAGAGAGAGAGAGAGAGAGAGAAAAAAAAAAAAAATCATACCTTCCATAAATAATTCGGACCGGCCCCCATTGAAAAGGTCCGTAGTAGGGTGCATCATTATCGGACATGAATATATGGAACACCGCTAAGCGCATTGAGAACCATGATTTGGGTGACCAGGTGCACGTTTTCAATCACCAGTTGCACGGAGGATTAATAGCAATCTGCATCCATCATGATTTCTTAAAGTGTCCATAAAGCACTAAGGACGGCCCCGACCGAGACAGGGCCTTAGTGGGGTGCTCCCATAGCGGGGAATAATGACAGGAGTGCCTTTAAATTCATTTTGAACCATATTTAATATTTTGGGTGACCAGGTGCACATTTCAAATCACCAGTTGCACAGAGGATTAATAGCAATCTGCATCCATCGTGATTTCTTAAAGTGTCCATAAAGCACTAAGGACGGCCCCGACCGAGACAGGGCCTTAGTGGGGTGCTCCCATAGCGGGGAATAATGACAGGAGTGCATTTAAATTCATTTTGAACCATATTTAATATTTTGGGTGACCAGGTGCATATTTCAAATCACCAGTTGCACAGAGGATTAATAGCAATCTGCATCCATCGTGATTTCTTAAAGTGTCTAAAAAGCACTCAAGGACGGCCCTGACAGAGACAGGGCCGTAGTAGGGTACTCCCCTAGCGGGCTATATCAATAGAATGACGGGTAAAAGTATTTAAAACCGTTTTTAAAATTTTGGGTGACCAGGTGCACGTTTTCAATCACCAGGTGCACGGAGGAAAATGAGCATTTGCATCCATAGTCATATTTTAAACCGTCCATAAAGCACTCAGGGCCGGCCCTGAGAGAGAGAGAGAGAGAGAGAGAAAAAAAAAAAAAAATCATACCTTCCATAAATAATTCGGACCGGCCCCCATTGAAAAGGTCCGTAGTAGGGTGCATCATTATCGGACATGAATATATGGAACACCGCTAAGCGCATTGAGAACCATGATTTGGGTGACCAGGTGCACGTTTTCAATCACCAGTTGCACGGAGGATTAATAGCAATCTGCATCCATCATGATTTCTTAAAGTGTCCATAAAGCATCGGCCCCGACCGAGACAGGGCCTTAGTGGGGTGCTCCCATAGCGGGGAATAATGACAGGAGTGCTTTAAATTCATTTTGAACCATATTTAATATTTTGGGTGACCAGGTGCACATTTCAAATCACCAGTTGCACAGAGGATTAATAGCAATCTGCATCCATCGTGATTTCTTAAAGTGTCCATAAAGCACTAAGGACGGCCCCGACCGAGACAGGGCCTTAGTGGGGTGCTCCCATAGCGGGGAATAATGACAGGAGTGCATTTAAATTCATTTTGAACCATATTTAATATTTTGGGTGACCAGGTGCATATTTCAAATCACCAGTTGCACAGAGGATTAATAGCAATCTGCATCCATCGTGATTTCTTAAAGTGTCTAAAAAGCACTCAAGGACGGCCCTGACAGAGACAGGGCCGTAGTAGGGTACTCCCCTAGCGGGCTATATCAATAGAATGACGGGTAAAAGTATTTAAAACCGTTTTTAAAATTTTGGGTGACCAGGTGCACGTTTTCAATCACCAGGTGCACGGAGGAAAATGAGCATTTGCATCCATAGTCATATTTTAAACCGTCCATAAAGCACTCAGGGCCGGCCCTGAGAGAGAGAGAGAGAGAGAGAGAAAAAAAAAAAAAATCATACCTTCCATAAATAATTCGGACCGGCCCCCATTGAAAAGGTCCGTAGTAGGGTGCATCATTATCGGACATGAATATATGGAACACCGCTAAGCGCATTGAGAACCATGATTTGGGTGACCAGGTGCACGTTTTCAATCACCAGTTGCACGGAGGATTAATAGCAATCTGCATCCATCATGATTTCTTAAAGTGTCCATAAAGCACTAAGGACGGCCCCGACCGAGACAGGGCCTTAGTGGGGTGCTCCCATAGCGGGGAATAATGACAGGAGTGCAAATTCATTTTGAACCATATTTAATATTTTGGGTGACCAGGTGCACATTTCAAATCACCAGTTGCACAGAGGATTAATAGCAATCTGCATCCATCGTGATTTCTTAAAGTGTCCATAAAGCACTAAGGACGGCCCCGACCGAGACAGGGCCTTAGTGGGGTGCTCCCATAGCGGGGAATAATGACAGGAGTGCATTTAAATTCATTTTGAACCATATTTAATATTTTGGGTGACCAGGTGCATATTTCAAATCACCAGTTGCACAGAGGATTAATAGCAATCTGCATCCATCGTGATTTCTTAAAGTGTCTAAAAAGCACTCAAGGACGGCCCTGACAGAGACAGGGCCGTAGTAGGGTACTCCCCTAGCGGGCTATATCAATAGAATGACGGGTAAAAGTATTTAAAACCGTTTTTAAAATTTTGGGTGACCAGGTGCACGTTTTCAATCACCAGGTGCACGGAGGAAAATGAGCATTTGCATCCATAGTCATATTTTAAACCGTCCATAAAGCACTCAGGGCCGGCCCTGAGAGAGAGAGAGAGAGAGAGAGAAAAAAAAAAAAAATCATACCTTCCATAAATAATTCGGACCGGCCCCCATTGAAAAGGTCCGTAGTAGGGTGCATCATTATCGGACATGAATATATGGAACACCGCTAAGCGCATTGAGAACCATGATTTGGGTGACCAGGTGCACGTTTTCAATCACCAGTTGCACGGAGGATTAATAGCAATCTGCATCCATCATGATTTCTTAAAGTGTCCATAAAGCACTAAGGACGGCCCCGACCGAGACAGGGCCTTAGTGGGGTGCTCCCATAGCGGGGAATAATGACAGGAGTGCCTTTAAATTCATTTTGAACCATATTTAATATTTTGGGTGACCAGGTGCACATTTCAAATCACCAGTTGCACAGAGGATTAATAGCAATCTGCATCCATCGTGATTTCTTAAAGTGTCCATAAAGCACTAAGGACGGCCCCGACCGAGACAGGGCCTTAGTGGGGTGCTCCCATAGCGGGGAATAATGACAGGAGTGCATTTAAATTCATTTTGAACCATATTTAATATTTTGGGTGACCAGGTGCATATTTCAAATCACCAGTTGCACAGAGGATTAATAGCAATCTGCATCCATCGTGATTTCTTAAAGTGTCTAAAAAGCACTCAAGGACGGCCCTGACAGAGACAGGGCCGTAGTAGGGTACTCCCCTAGCGGGCTATATCAATAGAATGACGGGTAAAAGTATTTAAAACCGTTTTTAAAATTTTGGGTGACCAGGTGCACGTTTTCAATCACCAGGTGCACGGAGGAAAATGAGCATTTGCATCCATAGTCATATTTTAAACCGTCCATAAAGCACTCAGGGCCGGCCCTGAGAGAGAGAGAGAGAGAGAGAGAAAAAAAAAAAAAATCATACCTTCCATAAATAATTCGGACCGGCCCCCATTGAAAAGGTCCGTAGTAGGGTGCATCATTATCGGACATGAATATATGGAACACCGCTAAGCGCATTGAGAACCATGATTTGGGTGACCAGGTGCACGTTTTCAATCACCAGTTGCACGGAGGATTAATAGCAATCTGCATCCATCATGATTTCTTAAAGTGTCCATAAAGCACTAAGGACGGCCCCGACCGAGACAGGGCCTTAGTGGGGTGCTCCCATAGCGGGGAATAATGACAGGAGTGCCTTTAAATTCATTTTGAACCATATTTAATATTTTGGGTGACCAGGTGCACATTTCAAATCACCAGTTGCACAGAGGATTAATAGCAATCTGCATCCATTGATTTCAAATCGGCCTTAGTGGGGTGCTCCCATAGCGGGGAATAATGACAGGAGTGCATTTAAATTCATTTTGAACCATATTTAATATTTTGGGTGACCAGGTGCATATTTCAAATCACCAGTTGCACAGAGGATTAATAGCAATCTGCATCCATCGTGATTTCTTAAAGTGTCTAAAAAGCACTCAAGGACGGCCCTGACAGAGACAGGGCCGTAGTAGGGTACTCCCCTAGCGGGCTATATCAATAGAATGACGGGTAAAAGTATTTAAAACCGTTTTTAAAATTTTGGGTGACCAGGTGCACGTTTTCAATCACCAGGTGCACGGAGGAAAATGAGCATTTGCATCCATAGTCATATTTTAAACCGTCCATAAAGCACTCAGGGCCGGCCCTGAGAGAGAGAGAGAGAGAGAGAGAAAAAAAAAAAAAAAATCATACCTTCCATAAATAATTCGGACCGGCCCCCATTGAAAAGGTCCGTAGTAGGGTGCATCATTATCGGACATGAATATATGGAACACCGCTAAGCGCATTGAGAACCATGATTTGGGTGACCAGGTGCACGTTTTCAATCACCAGTTGCACGGAGGATTAATAGCAATCTGCATCCATCATGATTTCTTAAAGTGTCCATAAAGCACTAAGGACGGCCCCGACCGAGACAGGGCCTTAGTGGGGTGCTCCCATAGCGGGGAATAATGACAGGAGTGCCTTTAAATTCATTTTGAACCATATTTAATATTTTGGGTGACCAGGTGCACATTTCAAATCACCAGTTGCACAGAGGATTAATAGCAATCTGCATCCATCGTGATTTCTTAAAGTGTCCATAAAGCACTAAGGACGGCCCCGACCGAGACAGGGCCTTAGTGGGGTGCTCCCATAGCGGGGAATAATGACAGGAGTGCATTTAAATTCATTTTGAACCATATTTAATATTTTGGGTGACCAGGTGCATATTTCAAATCACCAGTTGCACAGAGGATTAATAGCAATCTGCATCCATCGTGATTTCTTAAAGTGTCTAAAAAGCACTCAAGGACGGCCCTGACAGAGACAGGGCCGTAGTAGGGTACTCCCCTAGCGGGCTATATCAATAGAATGACGGGTAAAAGTATTTAAAACCGTTTTTAAAATTTTGGGTGACCAGGTGCACGTTTTCAATCACCAGGTGCACGGAGGAAAATGAGCATTTGCATCCATAGTCATATTTTAAACCGTCCATAAAGCACTCAGGGCCGGCCCTGAGAGAGAGAGAGAGAGAGAGAGAAAAAAAAAAAAAAATCATACCTTCCATAAATAATTCGGACCGGCCCCCATTGAAAAGGTCCGTAGTAGGGTGCATCATTATCGGACATGAATATATGGAACACCGCTAAGCGCATTGAGAACCATGATTTGGGTGACCAGGTGCACGTTTTCAATCACCAGTTGCACGGAGGATTAATAGCAATCTGCATCCATCATGATTTCTTAAAGTGTCCATAAAGCACTAAGGACGGCCCCGACCGAGACAGGGCCTTAGTGGGGTGCTCCCATAGCGGGGAATAATGACAGGAGTGCATTTAAATTCATTTTGAACCATATTTAATATTTTGGGTGACCAGGTGCACATTTCAAATCACCAGTTGCACAGAGGATTAATAGCAATCTGCATCCATCGTGATTTCTTAAAGTGTCCATAAAGCACTAAGGACGGCCCCGACCGAGACAGGGCCTTAGTGGGGTGCTCCCATAGCGGGGAATAATGACAGGAGTGCATTTAAATTCATTTTGAACCATATTTAATATTTTGGGTGACCAGGTGCATATTTCAAATCACCAGTTGCACAGAGGATTAATAGCAATCTGCATCCATCGTGATTTCTTAAAGTGTCTAAAAAGCACTCAAGGACGGCCCTGACAGAGACAGGGCCGTAGTAGGGTACTCCCCTAGCGGGCTATATCAATAGAATGACGGGTAAAAGTATTTAAAACCGTTTTTAAAATTTTGGGTGACCAGGTGCACGTTTTCAATCACCAGGTGCACGGAGGAAAATGAGCATTTGCATCCATAGTCATATTTTAAACCGTCCATAAAGCACTCAGGGCCGGCCCTGAGAGAGAGAGAGAGAGAGAGAGAAAAAAAAAAAAAATCATACCTTCCATAAATAATTCGGACCGGCCCCCATTGAAAAGGTCCGTAGTAGGGTGCATCATTATCGGACATGAATATATGGAACACCGCTAAGCGCATTGAGAACCATGATTTGGGTGACCAGGTGCACGTTTTCAATCACCAGTTGCACGGAGGATTAATAGCAATCTGCATCCATCATGATTTCTTAAAGTGTCCATAAAGCACTAAGGACGGCCCCGACCGAGACAGGGCCTTAGTGGGGTGCTCCCATAGCGGGGAATAATGACAGGAGTGCCTTTAAATTCATTTTGAACCATATTTAATATTTTGGGTGACCAGGTGCACATTTCAAATCACCAGTTGCACAGAGGATTAATAGCAATCTGCATCCATCGTGATTTCTTAAAGTGTCTAAAAAGCACTCAAGGACGGCCCTGACAGAGACAGGGCCGTAGTAGGGTACTCCCCTAGCGGGCTATATCAATAGAATGACGGGTAAAAGTATTTAAAACCGTTTTTAAAATTTTGGGTGACCAGGTGCACGTTTTCAATCACCAGGTGCACGGAGGAAAATGAGCATTTGCATCCATAGTCATATTTTAAACCGTCCATAAAGCACTCAGGGCCGGCCCTGAGAGAGAGAGAGAGAGAGAGAAAAAAAAAAAAAAAATCATACCTTCCATAAATAATTCGGACCGGCCCCCATTGAAAAGGTCCGTAGTAGGGTGCATCATTATCGGACATGAATATATGGAACACCGCTAAGCGCATTGAGAACCATGATTTGGGTGACCAGGTGCACGTTTTCAATCACCAGTTGCACGGAGGATTAATAGCAATCTGCATCCATCATGATTTCTTAAAGTGTCCATAAAGCACTAAGGACGGCCCCGACCGAGACAGGGCCTTAGTGGGGTGCTCCCATAGCGGGGAATAATGACAGGAGTGCCTTTAAATTCATTCACGTTTTCAATCACCAGTTGCACAGAGGATTAATAGCAATCTGCATATTGATTTCTTAAAGTGTCCATAAAGCACTTTAGTGGGGTGCTCCCATAGCGGGGAATAATGACAGGAGTGCATTTAAATTCATTTTGAACCATATTTAATATTTTGGGTGACCAGGTGCATATTTCAAATCACCAGTTGCACAGAGGATTAATAGCAATCTGCATCCATCGTGATTTCTTAAAGTGTCTAAAAAGCACTCAAGGACGGCCCTGACAGAGACAGGGCCGTAGTAGGGTACTCCCCTAGCGGGCTATATCAATAGAATGACGGGTAAAAGTATTTAAAACCGTTTTTAAAATTTTGGGTGACCAGGTGCACGTTTTCAATCACCAGGTGCACGGAGGAAAATGAGCATTTGCATCCATAGTCATATTTTAAACCGTCCATAAAGCACTCAGGGCCGGCCCTGAGAGAGAGAGAGAGAGAGAGAGAAAAAAAAATAAAAATCATACCTTCCATAAATAATTCGGACCGGCCCCCATTGAAAAGGTCCGTAGTAGGGTGCATCATTATCGGACATGAATATATGGAACACCGCTAAGCGCATTGAGAACCATGATTTGGGTGACCAGGTGCACGTTTTCAATCACCAGTTGCACGGAGGATTAATAGCAATCTGCATCCATCATGATTTCTTAAAGTGTCCATAAAGCACTAAGGACGGCCCCGACCGAGACAGGGCCTTAGTGGGGTGCTCCCATAGCGGGGAATAATGACAGGAGTGCATTTAAATTCATTTTGAACCATATTTAATATTTTGGGTGACCAGGTGCACATTTCAAATCACCAGTTGCACAGAGGATTAATAGCAATCTGCATCCATCGTGATTTCTTAAAGTGTCCATAAAGCACTAAGGACGGCCCCGACCGAGACAGGGCCTTAGTGGGGTGCTCCCATAGCGGGGAATAATGACAGGAGTGCATTTAAATTCATTTTGAACCATATTTAATATTTTGGGTGACCAGGTGCATATTTCAAATCACCAGTTGCACAGAGGATTAATAGCAATCTGCATCCATCGTGATTTCTTAAAGTGTCTAAAAAGCACTCAAGGACGGCCCTGACAGAGACAGGGCCGTAGTAGGGTACTCCCCTAGCGGGCTATATCAATAGAATGACGGGTAAAAGTATTTAAAACCGTTTTTAAAATTTTGGGTGACCAGGTGCACGTTTTCAATCACCAGGTGCACGGAGGAAAATGAGCATTTGCATCCATAGTCATATTTTAAACCGTCCATAAAGCACTCAGGGCCGGCCCTGAGAGAGAGAGAGAGAGAGAGAAAAAAAAAAAAAAAATCATACCTTCCATAAATAATTCGGACCGGCCCCCATTGAAAAGGTCCGTAGTAGGGTGCATCATTATCGGACATGAATATATGGAACACCGCTAAGCGCATTGAGAACCATGATTTGGGTGACCAGGTGCACGTTTTCAATCACCAGTTGCACGGAGGATTAATAGCAATCTGCATCCATCATGATTTCTTAAAGTGTCCATAAAGCACTAAGGACGGCCCCGACCGAGACAGGGCCTTAGTGGGGTGCTCCCATAGCGGGGAATAATGACAGGAGTGCCTTTAAATTCATTTTGAACCATATTTAATATTTTGGGTGACCAGGTGCACATTTCAAATCACCAGTTGCACAGAGGATTAATAGCAATCTGCATCCATCGTGATTTCTTAAAGTGTCCATAAAGCACTAAGGACGGCCCCGACCGAGACAGGGCCTTAGTGGGGTGCTCCCATAGCGGGGAATAATGACAGGAGTGCATTTAAATTCATTTTGAACCATATTTAATATTTTGGGTGACCAGGTGCATATTTCAAATCACCAGTTGCACAGAGGATTAATAGCAATCTGCATCCATCGTGATTTCTTAAAGTGTCTAAAAAGCACTCAAGGACGGCCCTGACAGAGACAGGGCCGTAGTAGGGTACTCCCCTAGCGGGCTATATCAATAGAATGACGGGTAAAAGTATTTAAAACCGTTTTTAAAATTTTGGGTGACCAGGTGCACGTTTTCAATCACCAGGTGCACGGAGGAAAATGAGCATTTGCATCCATAGTCATATTTTAAACCGTCCATAAAGCACTCAGGGCCGGCCCTGAGAGAGAGAGAGAGAGAGAGAGAAAAAAAAAAAAAAATCATACCTTCCATAAATAATTCGGACCGGCCCCCATTGAAAAGGTCCGTAGTAGGGTGCATCATTATCGGACATGAATATATGGAACACCGCTAAGCGCATTGAGAACCATGATTTGGGTGACCAGGTGCACGTTTTCAATCACCAGTTGCACGGAGGATTAATAGCAATCTGCATCCATCATGATTTCTTAAAGTGTCCATAAAGCACTAAGGACGGCCCCGACCGAGACAGGGCCTTAGTGGGGTGCTCCCATAGCGGGGAATAATGACAGGAGTGCATTTAAATTCATTTTGAACCATATTTAATATTTTGGGTGACCAGGTGCACATTTCAAATCACCAGTTGCACAGAGGATTAATAGCAATCTGCATCCATCGTGATTTCTTAAAGTGTCCATAAAGCACTCAAGGACGGCCCTGACAGAGACAGGGCCGTAGTAGGGTACTCCCCTAGCGGGCTATATCAATAGAATGACGGGTAAAAGTATTTAAAACCGTTTTTAAAATTTTGGGTGACCAGGTGCACGTTTTCAATCACCAGGTGCACGGAGGAAAATGAGCATTTGCATCCATAGTCATATTTTAAACCGTCCATAAAGCACTCAGGGCCGGCCCTGAGAGAGAGAGAGAGAGAGAGAGAGAAAAAAAAAAATAAAAAATCATACCTTCCATAAATAATTCGGACCGGCCC